>NW_026937545.1:0-80164 GCF_032062105.1 Saccostrea cuccullata
GGCCCTTTGTGTCTCAAGATATAAAATTACATTGATACATAAACACGTTTCTGCTGGTTTCTTTCATTGCTTTCAAGTAAAATTAAATAATGAAAACTGATTTAAAAAAAAATACATGTACAATAGAAATGATCTTGTCCACGATGAAATTTATTTTGTCATACAGATTAAGAAATTTGCCTTACACAGAGCGATCAATCTTCTTTATACAATTTATTCTTTACACAGGAAATTTAGTAAATTTATTAACTTACCAGTGCCCTCAACCTTCGAGAAAACTCCAGGAAGTATGCGTCTCCAACATTTGTCCAGATACAAAGGCAAATGACAGAATTATATGGATGGCAAATCAGAAATTATATAATGTCAACTGAATTTTTTAAAATCCTTTGGAAGGCAGGGATAAGGCAAATGAGGAATCAAAGAAATTTTTTATAAACAAATAGAAAAAAAACTCAGTCTGACATATTTGTTCGGACAACTACATTTATATATTAGTGAAAATTATTATTTCTAGGTAGAGTTGTTTCCGCCTATTATGGTTCCCGGTGAAAATTATTTTCAAACAGGAAGCATGGTCATATGTTGGTTATTAATTCAAAAGGGTTGATCAAAAATTTTCTCTTAAATGTTATCTTGAATTTGATAAAAGCAAACAAAAGACATATTTATAAAATAGAGCCTTTATGCAACAATAGTGGAAAATTTCACCACGTTCAAATAACCATTGATCCCTCAGACTATTTTCCATTTGCCTGGGGCATTTTATTCCAAACGTTTTTTACTGCAAGAAATACACGAAAAAAAGAACCAAACGAGTTATCTTTCTTACACTTACTCTATAAAACATGACAGAACAAGGAAAATAATTTTAAGATTACTTAGACTTAAAACACTATATAGGATATATACTGAAATTAAACATATATTGAATAATTATACATACCATACATATGTTCTCCTTTGTATAAATGAGCATTTTATTCTTTCTGAAACATTTCAATGAACTTACTGAAAAATATACAAATATATATACATACCCCGAGATGGTTTATTTAAGAAATGAATTTCATTTTTGAAGATTCATGAGGACATGAACTACGACGCTTCACGATGATGAGTTACCACAAATTACGCCATCCATTGTCATTTTTAAAGCGATACAGCGAGCTTTCTGAACATGGACAGGAGAATTTGACGTAGCGTTAAATTCGGAATGTTACGTCACGTTCTAGGAGCATCTCACCTTCACGTTCAAATCGACGTAGAAATTCTACAGAACACACCATTTTTTTCTGCATATCTGTTCTCAAAAAAGGTCTTGGGACTCTCTTTCGTACCCAATTTCTTCATATAAAAATTCTACACAACTGTTTCGCTTTAAAAATGGCAATGGATGGCGTAATTTGTGGTAACTCATCATCAGTATATATCCTATTTAGTGTTTTCAGTCTAAGTAATCTTAAAATTATTTTCCTTGTTCTGTCATGTTTTATAGAGTAAGTACAAGAAAGATAACTCGTTTGGTTCTTTTTCGCCATTTTGGTTCTTCCTTATTTTGTTATAAACAAAGTTAACAAACTATGGAGTAGTCTTTATTAACTGCTATTTATTTCTGTGCATTTCATTTGGCATTTCTTATTGCTAATCCTACTTCAAATTCCATTCAAATGATATATACAAGTGAACTTGAAATAAAAGATACCACATAATCTATTTCATATTTGGATATTTTATTAGAAAAAGACGTTAATAGTAGCTTAATTAATAACCAAAATGATAAACGCTTTATGATAAACGTTATGACTTCAACTTTTCAATTATCAACTTCCGTTACTTATGTAGCAATATACACTTATCACATGCATATGGGGCTTATGTCTTTTAGTCGATCCGATACACAAGAGCATGCTCTACGTATGAACATTTTCTAAGAGAGGAAACCAATTGACAAACAAGTTGATGAAACAAGGATATCAACAGACTTGTTTGAAGTCATCATTTTGAGGTCAAAACAAAAACATTGTGAGCAAACATAACAGATTATAAGCCTAGGTCAAATGCTGACTGACCTTTTTCATATTAATTTATAGGCCATTGTTTACTCAATGAATTGTCTACGGAATTTTCCCTCTTTCCAGATCACGGCGATTGTAACTGGTCAGCAGAAGATACTCATTCCTTTATGGGACCTGATGCCACCTCTGATGTTTTCGAAGGTCCGTGTTCGCTCTTCTCCAGATTTTATTGTTTAAATGAACTTTTAACTTAAGGAGGCTAGGGGGTCAACAAATTATATTTTTATTAACCACCAGATATAACTTAAATTTTGGGATATGATATCTTAAGCTGTCAACTATCATTTGGCAAAGAAAAATTTCATAAAATTTTAGTTTTAAAATTTGATCATTTTATTATATCTTTTTATGGAGCTCCTCTTCTAAAGGAGATCAAAATAGTCTTAAAATGGCGAAAACCACGCCTCTTTAAATAATTTTTGTTATCTCCATATTTCATCATTAAAACATCTACTGGAAACCGTTATGTATACTTGTTTATAGTGTTTTATTGAGTTTAGGAATGGTAATTCAAATTCATCATGATGTTTGGGAATATTAAATAGAAAACATGGAGCGGAAGAATATTTTGATCCCGAAGAAGCTAATATACATATAATCAATGTTCCCGAAACATACTGAATGATTGTTTTGATATAAACAAGTTTTGGACACAATAATCTCAGCAGTCTAGTTTAAAGTCATCATTTTTTAAGTTCTATCGTCGATACTATGACCTTTTCAGCAAATACAATTTATCGTGAAGTCAAATGCAGATTGACTTTCAAGTCAAGTCAAGTAAAAATGATTTTATGAGTAAGTAATGAAATTGATGGGTCAATTTAATAAAAAAAAAAATTAATACGTATTTTTCATTTTTAATATAAAAACTTCTCTTTTGTTTTTAATGGTATTGTAAATTTTCAAGTATAATGTAGTGGAAAGATAAAACTGAGGCAAAGAAACCTTATCTTTGTTCTTAAAAAACTCATATACGCTTGTGAGAAGAGTGGACTGGGTTTACTTTATCATTTATATGCAAAACCACTACAATCTTGTTTAATCTGTCTGTATGGTATTGATATAAACGAAAAGTACTGTACTGAATTAGTACTGAAAACTACAGGAAAGTAAAATTGGACCCATTTTATGATTTATAACTGAACATCAGACAAAGTGCTCTGATGATCACCGATATATTGCCTTATATTAAAAATTCCAAGGTCAAAAGGTCAAAGAACTACGCACGCTAACTCTTGATTCCCGACTACATTTTACAATCAAATGCACTTAATTTTAATTTAATATAAATAACAGTTTGGCCATAAAATCTTTGTTTATCTAAAAGAATAGTTCAATGATAATTGATTAATATCTTTAATACCAGTGCTTAATAGTAAAGTATCCCATATTCTAGTACTTTAAAGAAGGGGGTAGACGATATTTTTGCATTAAAATTCGGCCTACAAGCATCACCATATTTTGAAATAGTCTTGGGTATGAATAAATGTTTCTTAAATCTTTTTTACGCATAATTGAAGATATATATTAGTAACATATAATGTTTTAGTTGTAAACCGCTTGGGAATTTGCTGAAAAATATATAAACATTTTTGTCATTTTTGGTCTATAAGTATATGTCTCCCCCCCCCCCCCCCCCCCCCCAATTTTTTGTGTGAATTTGTGAAATGACAGTCCATATTATCTGTAAAAAGGAATTTGTGTTTCAAGGGGGGGGGGGGGGGAGATGTTTTAAAAATATTTCCCGTTTTCCGTTGATTTTGATTAGTGAAAAACAAGAGCTTTAGCAAAATTTTAGAGTTATCTCTCGTGGTTTTCTTAAGGTAGCTGCCTAGATGAAATATTCAAAGTACATTTGCTAATCTGTCGTATATATTTAGGTGTAAGGGATTTAAAATACAATATTTTTCTTTCCTTATCACAGTTGTACAACTTTATATAGAAATGGTAAACAGCGTTTGAAAACTAGCATGGACTATATTTTTGGCGGAATGGTGGCGTATGAAAATATCTTCTTTTCTGCCTCTCAAAATCATTATAGAACAATGGATTTAGTTATAATTTTTACACAATTAAAGATTTAAAGAACATTTCGAATGTAAGTTTAATTACCAGTGAGGGACTAAAGTTCCTAAATATATCAAATAAAAATGATTTTTTAAAAAAACTAGAACTATGTTAGCGTTTCAAGCTTCCAATCTGATTACAGAGCAAAAAAAAAAAAAAAAAAAAGTAACAAAAAAAGTATTTTTTTCTCTTAGTAAACGATTAAAACTTTTTGTTTTTGTATCATTTTGTATCTTTATGTTACAACTTTACCATATGTGAAAATGAGAAAAAATTAAATACAGGAAGCATATAAAAATAACTAATATATCTTAAAGAATGAAAAAAAAATTCGGATTAGCCAATATCCATTTTAGTTAAATTATTTATGTCAATTTAGTTATATCTTCTTTTAGGCCCTTTATGGTAATATCTATTTATGCAAAGAGAAAAATATTCAATCTTTTGAAAAACAAGAAGGGATTGCATAATTGGCAACATTAATATTTTTTATTATTAATGTCCAGGAAAAAGGTAATGATCTTGACCCGACCTTGTTTTTAATATAAAACGGTCCAATTTAATTTCACTGATATCATCACTTAGTGATATTGTCCTCTTGATTCTGTGAAAATTTCATGAATTTCTAAATACAAAAAATATGAGAAGAATCCTACCTTAATCATTGATGTTTAATGAAAATCCATATAAATATCTATATAAATATGAAAAATAATTTAAAAATTATTCAAATACTAGGGGTTATCAAAAAATTCGTGGACTGAGGCTATTAAAAAAAAGACATTACATGATCACCTGGTGCCGTCGCAGGTTAAATTCTTGACGTCCGACAAGGTCATTGTTTTTCAATGTCTTCTTCTACCTCATACACTTATATTGATGAGATTCCATGGAGCTGAGTAATGACTTAAGGGGGACCTATGTCCGAAAAACGTTTTTTTTAAATATTAATTTTATCGAGAGAATACCATATTTTCCTGATTTATGCCGCCTTCTTTTGCTGAATTTCATCTTATCTTTTTGTTCTTACATGTATATCAGCATATTTTCGATGTATTTCACAACTGAAATTGCTTTAAATTATCAACCAAAGACAGAGAATTTTAATATTAACAAACTCTTATAAATGAAACAAAACTGTTATTAATGATGTTTACATTTTTTTCTTTTTGTAAATTGTGTACGTGATAGACTGTAGCAATGTTAGGCCTATATCACAGTTTTAAATAAAAATGACATAGGTCCCCCCTTAATTCTCGTCTTGTTTATCTTTACAATGTTATGAACATCGGCTTTGAATGCATATAACATTGCCAATGGATTTATACAATGGGAAAGATCCAACATATTTTGCTTTTTTGGAGTTTTTAAAATATCTACAACACAGGATCAACGTCATTTTTGACGTGATTGATTTTCACACCTTGCTACAAATCGACATTACCTGCACATCCCTGTTCTTTCTGAATCTGTTTTGGCTTTAAAAAACAAGTACTCTGGATGCATTTTATTTCTCCGTAGCCAGTTTAAACATTTCCTAGGTTTAAACCAGTTTTTTCAGGGGCAAAACATTATAGAATGTTGGAAAAGATACCCCTTCCTCCATTCTGACGTTATTTTCAAGGCCTGACTTGTTTAAACTTTCCCTCAGTTACATTTAGGTCAAAAAACGTCATGTTCGAGGTTGCGCCACCTGGCCATACCATGGCTTACAAAAACATTACTAATTTATTGAAAAAAAAATAAAATTTTTGATTTGTGGTTTGTTCTATAGATGCAAAAGATGATGCTTACTACATATTTTAAAATTCATTGATGTACCTGAAGCGGTTTTAATTTTATGGTGCTAGTCCACGAACTTTTTTATACTCCTTGTATATGTTAACTTTTGAAAATTGACTTGGAGGTAGGTGGGAGAACAATACTATCATTCGCAGTTTTTCTTGGTATCCCAAGGAAGGTCACAAGGAATCAAATGTGAAATTTGATGATGATCCCCGATCAAGCTATATTTCTTGGTTTAAGAAAAAAATCAGTTATCAGTTAATTATACCTCCCACTCGAATGCAGGGAGTATTTAGTGATGGGGGTGTCCGTACGTCTGTCCGTTCATCTTTCTGTATGTCTCTCTGTACGTCCGTAGCAGTAAGGTCTGCTAGATAAAGAGTTTTTTTTTTACTTTATTACTCGTACATACACTTTACTTCACATTCTCAATCTCCCGTCAAAGAAGTACTAGTGCTTTGAAAATTTGTAAAATTATTTTTATAAAACTGCATTATTATTAAGGAGGTCAATCAGGCTTTGATTGGCCATACTAGTATTTAGTATTTTCTTTAATTTGCTGCAGAATAGTATGCAGCCACTCAATACATTTGGTTAAAAATGTCGGTGGTATTTCATAGTATTGTAGTATTAATGCCATTGAAATATATAAAAGGTTCATCTGATAGGAAATATGGTGATTAACACCCATTCTCAATATAAGGGCACAAATGCCTCTCTGATTTTTTAAAAAATGAAGTTCAAGATAACAATTTTTCTATCAATTACCTTTGAAAGAAAGTATCTGAAGATTTTGTTTCCAGATTTTTTTCATCAAATTAAAATACATGAAATAATGACAAGACGATAAAGTAGAGGGTAATTTTACTCAGAAATGTAGCTTGAAATGTACGTTACTCTTTCTTCAATGTCCAAAAATATATGTCAAAAAAAATGTAGTCATTAAAATCACAATTGGAATATCTCATCTTAACACCAGCACATCCTACCAACTCTGTCAGCAACATATTTTCTCGGCATACGAACGTGCGTTTGATTTTTCCTTTCAAAAAACAAAGGTTACTTTTTGATCCAGATGTGTAAAAACATTTTTTAAATATATGCTTTAAATTCTTCTCTCTGTTTTGTTAAGAGCGATCAGTTTGGAATCTTGTCATTTTTAATAGATACTGGAACCTAACATGTACATGTAGTAAAATTCTATTTTGTAGTTACTGTCTTTTTTAACATATAGCCATGCCGATTTAGAAAACTATGTAAATGTAACGTACATTTCAAGATATATTTATGTTTAATAAAAAGCTTAAAATTCATCTAAAATTCATCTAAAAATTCATCGTTTTGTTTCAGTTTATTCTAAAAAAGATTCTCTATGTAATCACATTGTGTTATATGTCACAATCACCACTATAAAGACACGATTACCTCAGAATATGAGTAGGTAACGTACATTTCAAGCTTGTAATAATATGTAAATTAGTAATAAGAAAATATTGAAAAAAAAAAGCAATTATTGACATAAAAATCATATCAATGAAGGTTTTAAGGCAGTAATGTAAGAAATCATAATGTAACAAACGAGGTTATTGTCATCAACTACATGAATGTCACGTCACTTCGGTAACGTTCATTTCACATATTATTGGGGAGTCCCCTCCACCTCAGTTCATAACCATTCTTTTGTGCTGATTCGCTGAAATTGACACCGGTCGTAGCCTTGTTACTTCTAACTGTGTGCAAGGTTACAGACAAAAAAATATAAGAGTCAGATGTATTTTGCTATGATCTAACAAATGTTCGTGTTTGGCCATTGAAACTTACCATAAATCTATTCCGAATATATCCATCGACAGTCTTGTTAACAATTTCATTTAGTATGTTGCAACATCGTTTTTCAAAACAAAAACATACGTGCTTTTCAGCAGATCTGGAAAAATATAACCCAAAAAGCAATGATTCAAACAAAACTGAGTATTCAGTATTTGAAATGTATGTGACCGTCTTGTGTTCTGGGTTTATTTGTTTTGTTTCTTTTTCTTTTCCTTTTTTGTTTTGTTTTTTTTTTTTTACCAATTATAAGCCTATGCATACCTTGTTTTAAATTATCAACAACAATTCAATTAATATTGACGAAAAGTCGCACATGAAAAGTAAACAAACTGCAAAAAGGTTGCCAAAGATGAATTTAAGACACTTAGAAATAAATTTTCTAGCATGTGGTAACAGTTTAAAACATTTACGAGGATTGGGGTGCATTTAGATGTGGCCAGTTGTCAAATGGATTGTAACGATAATTTTGTTTCGCTCGTGTAAACGCAATTCATTGACTAAATTAAAAAAAAAATATCAATTAGAAATACATAAAATGTACGTTACCATACGTAACGTACATTTCAAATATAAAAATCAATTCTCTTCCACAAGCATAGGTTAGACGCGCAATATATTGATACTATTTGAACCTGCATATCATAAGAAATGCATCAAACAGGTTTCGTATTCAGAAATATATACCAGGTATCAAAATTATATTACATAATAATTGACCTTAATATATTTTTTTCGTTAGCAGAGACGTTTCTTTTCATTAATTTTGGGATTTAGCCGACCTCCAACCTTTGAAACTTTCCTTTGTGTACACACTCGAGTGTGTGAAAGTATTAGAATACATGAAAATTCGTGTGAGATTCACTTAATTCGAATTTCATGGTAACGTACATTTCAGTCACGTACATTTCAAATGATCACTTTTCATGTAAAAAATAATTTTTAATTGTGTTAAGCAAAACGTCTTTGCCAGTTTACAGGATACAAAGGGTTGCTTATTCAGAGTCGTCTCATATTTTCTACTTAATATGTATTCTTAATGGAAGAATATAGGTAACGTACATTTCTTTCTTATCTCTACGATTGAAAATGTCTTTCATTCCGTAAACATATTTATAAAAGTTGCTCAAGTTGTTCAATTTTATGTTACATTATCTAAGTAGGAGTAATTAATCCTTTGAAATTTCAAATTTAGCCCATCAATAAATAAAGGAGAACAAAACTATCAGGTGTATAATCTTTGTGTTTGCTTGTAATGTGGTTGAAATAGAATTAAGCGACAGGGACATTGCACAATAAAAATTATTTATTATCACAAAGAAAATCTATTTATTGTTATGAAAAGAAATATATATAATACAAGGTTTAACTCATCAGAAAATTTTTACTTGAGAATCAAAACTATATATTACACAGAGGGGATTCAGAATAATATTTGCCTCGGCGACAGTAACGTACATTTCAAATAGGCTACTATATTTGAATTTGGAACTCCTTAAATACCCTTTCAGATCGATAATTATATGAATTCTTATTCATTGTTATATGACTATTTATAATGTTGATTTAAAAATTACATCAGTGGTATTTCTTTTAAATGAAAATGAGGCGACATCATTTGAGCCCTTATATTGAGAATGGGTGTAACATTTGAATTTTTAGCACGATAAAGTGAAGTGACACGTTGTTATTGAATTGGCATTTATTTTATGAGATGATCGCAATGCGATCCCAAATGTCGATTTTGAACGTATGCTTGCTGCAGCTTAACGTCACAAACTTGGAATCACAAATTAGATAGATTCCTTGTCCAGTAAAACAATCATTTTCCTAATCATATTAAATCCCCGTACACTTTGAGTTTAACATTGTGTTGGTAATTTCAGAACTTGAAGGGTCGTCAGGAAGTTAGAAAAAAGTTAAAGTACATTAATCAAATAAATTTGCTTTGACAAGAGATATCGAAGAGAAAATGCTCTCATATAGTGAATCTTAAAATTGTACATACGTTGCTTGAATGTAAATAAATGATTCATACATACAATCGATCTGCAAAGACCAGTAGCAGTAGCCAGTGGAAGAGTGCTCGCTTTCTGATAGAGAGATAACCGGTTCAATTCTTTTCTCGGTTTTGCATCAAACATGAGAATTAGATAAAGGCTAGCACCCGATTGATTGATTGATTTTTTGTTGTTTAACATCCCTCTTGAGACTTTTTTTACTCAAATGGATCCGGAGACGCCACCACTTGCAAGTGGCCATGGGGAACTACAAATTTTGTTCTATGCTCGGCGCTCAGTGCCATTGAGCAGTGGGAGATAGCATCAACTGCTTCACTGGACCTCGCTTTATACGATCTCATCCAAAGAACCGGTCTCCACATCCCACAGTGGCACTCTAGCCCGCGACGTAAGTATCGACTCGTTACTTCGCGACTCTACAGCAGAGGCTTTAACCACTACGTCACACGGGCAAGCGCCCGTCATTAGAAGTGAAGGTCTTGAGTCTTTTGGATGAGACCTTAAACATCGAAGTAACCTTATTTGGTAGGCATTGGCACAAGGAAGAACTTTTGCTTCTCACTGACCATGAGTTCTGAGTAAAGGTTTATATCTGAAGCCCTTTACCGTTATAATAGTTAATACTATAGTAGTAATTTTTGCGAATACAGAAAAAAACCCATTAAGAACATTCCTGGTAGTTTTAAGCAGTCTCTCTCAATAAGACTTCCAATAAACAAGCAATCAAGCAATTGAGGTACAACAAAGACAATTCAGAAATACGTGTAAAATAACCCTCATTATCTGTGTTACTTTGGTCTGTTAATTATCCTTTTCTTTCATTATTATGACGATTTTTTCATAACAATTTTGTTAACCTGATTGATTTGATAAACATGTACATCAACGAAGTCTGTTTTTTTGTTTAATGGTCATTTGAAAATAGAAACGTTAATATTTTATATTCCGAATCCTTTGATGGTATATTGCTAAAGTTGATGTAAATTTGGCATGCAAGACATAATGCATGGATCAATGATGCAGGTATTGAAAATTGCTTTGAAGTAGATACGCTTCAGCAAAAACAAACCAGACAGTGGGCGAACTGAATTATCACAGATTTAGAATTTGTAAGTATTCCTGCGTATCAGAAATACACAACGATTCTGTCATGCTTCTATATCATTTCACTGTTTATTCAATTAAAAAAATCCACTCACAAATATTTATTTTAAGAAAATTATAATCAAGTATGGTAAAATCCGCCTCGTACAATTAATTACTATAACAAAATTATAGTAAAGTATGGTAATTGTTTATTGTTTTATCGTCAGAAGAGCTGTATTATGGTTCTTTCTCTTATTTCTTTAAAAAAGAGAACATATTTGATAAAGAAAAAAAATTGCGTTGAATTATACTGTGTACTAGTAAATTAACTAATCATATACATTTATTTCTATTTTTTCAGATTTCTGATATCATTCTTGACAACAAAGTTTTATAGAAGGTAGAAGCATTTTTGAAAAGTTAAGACATGTTTTTTTTTACATGTATCTACATTAATTTTACTAGGCTAAAGAATCTACTTTTTGAAATCCCTTTCATTTTTTAACAACCAGTTTCTACTTTCAAGCAATGTGTGACCTATAATATCTGCTTATTCGTCAATATTTGTATTAACATTTTCAATGTTTCTTAGGGTCAAAACAGATTTTTATATATATATAAATTTAATCATAAAAATAAGGTTACGCATGACAGCTGTTTTATTTGGTATCTTTAATATTGCAAGATGTTGAACACATTGCTTATGTATAAATCAACTAACAGCGTTTATTAATGTCATATCTTTTGTACAGGAGATCATGTTCGATCTCGCCTCATCATAATTGCCTGACGTCACGGCGTCAGGCAGTATAAGGATTGATATTTCCAAGATCCGAAAATGTGCGACCATATCTAAAGAGCTAGATTTTGTGCAAGCTGATTTACATTGGAATTCTTTACCTGCATTTTAAAAGAAACAGTTTTAAGAAAAAAGAAAGATATTACTGATGCGAAATACTGCAGTGTTTACTTCCTTTAATCTTTTTGCATGGAACAGTTTATTCCATATGATTTGCCGTTTCAACATGTCCGTGTATCCTTTTTTCTGCATTTCTATACTACTGCAAAAGCGGTGAATCGCTCTTTTCGCGCCAAATGTCACTAGTAAGCGATCTTCGCGCCTTTTCCTTGGATTGTTCTATTGTATGACTGGGTGTGCTAACTTCCATGGAATTAAATAAAGTTTTTCCTTTTAACTTTCTTCTAATGCTTCAGAAATTCTAACTACAAGTTTTATACCACTCTTTAAAACAACATATCGTATACATCAGTATACATGGTATATGGACATGTAACACTAAAGAAATGATGTTTCTAATTTGTTTACCGATCCCCGATTGGTTTATTCCATAAATGGACGAGTCCAATAATAATAAACAACGCAGTTCACGCCATCGTCTCCAGATGGCTGATCTATTACATGTATATGTCTTTGTTCAGATGCACACGATAAATAAAAAGGTTGTGAATAATCTTGGATAGCCTAACTATTGAATTTACTTATTTCATTCTCAATATAACATGTATTATATGATAGTGTCATCCCCCTCCCCTTTTAAGAAAAAAAAAATAATGAACACACCTTACAGCTGTTTACTTCAGAGGAGAAAATACACTCCAACAAAATGTGTTTTTAATTATATCCATCCTTAAAAATGTTCACAATGCGTGATTTGATAACACATTTTATAATAGGTGTTACAATGTAGCTTGAAATCAAATTTAGATCCAGGGCAGATCACTCCACTTGCAGACCCCCCCCCCTTTCAACTACAAAGTTCTTTAGTATGCAGTGTAGAGATGATTCTTCTACAAGTTCAGTAAAATGAAGATTTCAATTACATAAGGTTTTCAAAATATAAACCTAGAATATTTTTTAAACCCACAAAGTATTGCTCAAAAGGTTTATCACTCTTCATGCAGATAAATTGATTGATTTAGTCTGGCAAGCTTCTTAAAAAGCTGTTACTTGTTTGGTTTAAATGTAAAAAGATCTCAGTCAATTCGTATCAACAAATGTTCCTTTTTTTCATTCCATTCAATTTTCATACAAGGAGCATAGAAGATTCGACTATTAATATTTTGGAGGGTAAACTGTTTGTATCGCTTACGACTACATTTATGTCATACCCTTCTGATGATGAATTTAATTAATAACCCATTTAAATTTCTGTCATTTAATGAAACGTAGAACATTTAAAGTAAAACGTTATGCAAAATAAGAGCCGAAATTATTTCCAATAAAGTGTGATTGCAACTTACAGTGATACGGAAACTAAGTATGGCGGGATTGCTATGCAAATAACGCACATTCCTAACCTGTCTCAGCATGAAGTAAAAAAAAAAATTCTATACATGTATTTTATTTTAACGATTTACATTTGATGAAGAATTTGTGTTAATTAGAAAATTCTGAAGATAACTTAGGCGATTATCAGAAATACTGTGAATTTTAGTTCGTACTTCATTATTAATAATTAAATAAAAACTTCGTGTTCGCCATTTCGTATGACATTGTCATAAAATATGATAAAAACTTTTTTTAAGATTTAAAAAGCTGAAAATAGCCTATTTGTTTCTTTCTCTTATTTCTTTAAAAAGAAAAAATATTTGATAAAGAAAAAAATTGCGTTGAATTATATTGTGTACTAGTAAATTAACTAATAATATACATTTATTTATATTTTTTCAGATTTCTGATATCATTCTTAACAACAAAGTTTTATAGAAGGTAGAAGCATTTTTGAAAAGTTAAGACATGTTATTTTTTACATGTATCTACATTAATTTTACTAAGCTAAAGAATCTACTTTTTGAAATCCCTTTCATTTTTTAACAACCAGTTTCTACTTTCAAGCAATGTGTGACCTATAATATCTGCTTATGCGTCAATATTTGTATTAACATTTTCAATGTTTCTTAAGGTCAAAACAGATTTTTTTTATACATATATAAATTTAATCATAAAAATAAGTTACGCATGACGGCTGTTTTATTTGGTATCTTTAATATTGCAAGATGTTGAACACATTACTTATGTATAAATCAATTAACAGCGTTTATTAACGTCATATCTTTTGTACAGGAGATCATGTTCGATCTCGCCTCATCATAATTTGGTTTAGATGTAAAAAGATCTCATTCAATTCGTATCAACAAATGTTTCCTTTTTTCATTCCATTCAATTTTCATACAAGGAGCATAGAAGGTTCGACTATTAATATTTTGGAGGGTAAACTGTTGGTATCGCTTACGACTACATTAATGTCATACCCTTCTGATGATGAATTTAATCAATAACCCATTTAAATTTCTGTCATTTAATAAAACGCAGAACATTCAAAGTAAAACTTTTTGCAAAAAAGAGCCGAAATTATTTCCAGTTAAGTGTAATTGCAACTTACAGTGATACAGAAACTAAGTAGGGCGGAATTGCTATGCAAATAACGCACATTCCTAACCTGTCTCAGCATCAAGTAAAAAAAAATTCTATACATTTGTTTTATTTTAACGATTTACTTTTGATCAAGAATTTGTGTTAATTAGAAAATTCTGAAGATAACTTCGGCGATTATCAGAAATACTGTGAAGTTTAGTTCGTACTTCCTTTGTGATAATTAAATAAAAATTTCGTGTTCGCCATTTCGTATGACATTGTTATAAAATATGATAAACACTTTTTTTTAAGATTTAAAAAGCTGAAAATAGCCTTTTTGGTAACAAAAGTGCTGTTTAGATAAATGTTTTACTAGTTGCCTTGAATCTTTCATGAAATATATGGAGATTACAAACGATATTCAAGCTCAAAAGTCCAATTAACAATTCAAAATAAGAGCAGAGCAAACACATCAGAGGTGGGATCGGGTGCCATGAAATAGTGACCATCCCCTGCTTACCGGTCACACCCGAAGTGTGCTCTTTGTCATGATAGGAGAAAACGGAAAAAAATCCGTCTTTATTCAGTGTATAAATAATGGAGAACACGTATAATAATAAATATGAAAAACGTCAGTCAGCATTTGACTCAATGTTAAATTGTATTTGCTGACAAGATCATTGTATCGACCATAGAACGTACGAAATGATGACTTTAAATGAGACTGCTGATATCCTTGTTTCATCAATTTGTTTGTCAATAATTTACGTCGTTTTCGAAATTGTACATACGTAGATCATCCTTTTGCGTATCGAATCAACTGAGAGATGTAAACTCCGTTTGCAGATGATGAAGGTATATCATTTGCTGCATAAGTAAGGGAAGTTGACAACTGAAAAGCTAAAGTCATCACGTTTATCCTAGAGTTTGGTTGTTCGATTATCATCAACGTCTTTTTTAAGTAAAATATCCAAATATAAAAACAGATGTGTCAGACTCACTGGTATTTTTTTTATTTCAAGTTCTCCGGGATACATCGTATCGACATAAGAACTGCCATAACCATTATTAATTGACAATCGTCGATAAATCTAAATGTTGAGTTGAAGACCATGGCAAGTGTTTTCTTTTCATGAATTTAATTTTGGATTAATTTTGCTTCATATGATTTCAAATATAGATCTGCAGATAACAGGGTGCAATTGATACCCATGGAAATTCCAATAGATTGTTGGATGACCTGGTCTCCAAAAAACCACATAGATATTGTCAATCAGAAACTCAAACATCTTTTTGATGTCAACATCAGAGTACTTATGTTTACAATTAGAATGTTTTAAACTAAATAACTTGCAATATTTACATTTACTTTGACCCTAATAAAAAGCATTATAAAATTACAAGTGATATAATTATACACATAACACACAAGACCTAATCACCAAAGTCTGTCTGGCGTATAAATACAGAGACTACGCAGTTACTGTTTAAACAAAGAGAAAAATTTATGTCTGTTATACGATTCAATGCTTAAATAATTTTGCAAATTACTAATGGCAAGGTAAGTAAATTTATATTGAAAAAGCAGCTGTCAATGATATCAAAAAGCCTGGACATCCATAATTCATGTAATTCTAGCGCCGCTTCTTCTAGATTTCACTGATAATTACATGTACATGTATTAATCTTTTTACATATAAGGTAGTGCTTCTTAAAAAATAATTCTATCCTGTTTATTCGCATATGCCTCTATGACATAACTGAATGTGTATCAAATAATGTAAATCGTGATCTGATGCTACATCCGATCCTTGGAGACGTGTTATTTGTATTATTACAGTACCGACCAGACCCAACCTGACACCAAAGCAGTCCCAGAAAGCAGTCCCTGGGACTGCTTCGGGACCACTCTGGGACTGCTGTGGGGCTGCTCTGGGACCGCTGTGGGACTGCTCTGGGACCGCTATGGGACTGCTTTGGGACTGCTATGAAAAGCAGTCCCAGCAGTCCCGGCTGCCCCTGGGACTGCTTCCTGGGACTGCTTTGTTCACTCATGTGTGAAAAAGGTTCCGAGTGACATGATAGCTCCGCCCCTTGTGTATTCTGAATTTGCAGGCTCCCTGTTGTTTTGTTTACTTGCAGCAGAGAGGAGTTTAAACTGTTTAATAAGCAAGGATTTCTTACATTCTTTTAATAAGTAGAGATTATTATAGTTAATTGATATTTTCAGGGAATGTATATTTACACAAATTAAAGTGTATTTAGAATAAATTTTTAAAAAGTTGATAAATGAGAAATTCATGAGAAAATTTTTATCCCTAAAAATAAACTACAAGTTTATAAGAAAAAAATAGCTACATGTGGGCCTTTTTTAATTATTTAATGTTAAATTTCAATATGTACTCAAAATTTGCATTGGTACTATTTAAAATAATCATTACAGTTAGATATAAGATTTTTTGATGAAAAATGCTACACATTTTATAAGGACCACGCTAAAAAAAAGTATTCCATGTAACCCTCAAATAAAACCCAACAATTTATTAAATGACCATGAAATAGAATTATGCTACCATTCTCCCGTAACATAAACTATGTGAATAATCATTGGAAATTAATGAATTACCGGTATCTTTTAATCTATAAACAAGTTATTAAAAGAGTGCATGTATTTTTTAAAAAAATGAAAATACCGGGAATTGTGATTTATACCGGGGACTGCTTTTCGACATTTTTTAAATGAATGCGATTTGAATTGGTTTGGAAAATATAGTCGCAAATGTAACTGAAATGTTCTTTCTTTTCATTCTTTTTATATTAATTCAATTTTACAATATCATTACTGATATATCTTTCTATAAAAATATCCCTAATTATAATTTTACAATTTCTTGTTTTACAATTATTGGATATGTGAATGATAACTTTTTTTTTACATTCTACAAAAAGAAATTGACAGGTATGAAAGGGGGGGGGGTCAACCAAGCCGCATAGTCTATATATGAAAAGGACTACCAATAAAACCACCGAAATCTGTTTGTTTTCCTGAACTGTATGTGCATTCAATCTCTAGTAAAAGTACAAGAATGTCTATTTGTCAATTGTGCTTTTTTCCTGAAAATGAATTTTACAAGATCTAGACGACTTTGTACACTTTCTTCTTTTATGTTAAAATTGATTTTCTGACTTCTTTTAGTTTTTAATTACGTGCTTCTCTAAGACATACACGTCCCTGATTGTTATGTACATAACCAACTTGGTAATCCAAAGGGACATCGGTTTGATAGAGCTTGGCGTTGATAAAGCTTCCTAATTCTGTTTCAACTTCTATTGTTTTTTTTTTGTTTTTTTTGTTTAGTCAGGCATACAAGGTCGGGTAACTAAGAATTGGATCTGCTCCCAGTAAAACCTCAGTTTAAGTATCAGAAGTACCTTCAATGAGCCTGTAAAATATATTTTACTAACAGCAAATGTACATGGATATTAAAATATTGAGTATTGTCAGAAGTAGCTGGAAGCATATTAATTACAGATTTGGGTTCAGTGGACTAGATTAATATTGATTTAATTTACTCTAAACATATAATTCTGTTTGCATATTGCTGATTTATTGATATGCCTGATTATAACTATGAGATTATCCTTTCCATTTCCTCCATGAAGATACAGACGTGTTCCAAAAATATCTATTATTGTTTTTACAACAAGGAATCAAATCTACAGTTTCTATTTAGCAATAAAAATTTTCATTGTGTCAGATTTTTATTAGTTAATAGCAGTCAGAAAGTAAATTTTATTTTGTTTAAGTGTAATTTTTATAAAAAAGGTGTAAATGAAATTCAAATATTTGCATACTTGGTTGCCATAACAAGAAAGTTGAACAACAGGATAAAATGCCTATTATCACACATATAGGAGGGATAAAATCGTGGGCAGGTTGTTTAGATTGAATAATAATAATCATCACAGGTTCTAAAATGTTCATTATCCTTTAGTACATTATACATCAATGAACAAAGCAAATCTCAAATACATATATCCATAAATAAAGAAATTGTGAGATTTTATGTTATGTGTTGTATCGCCTTACTGCCCTTGGTTGATAACGTTATAGTATATAAAGCATTTTCTCTTTGCCAGAAAAGTTGGATAAGCCCGACTCAAGTTGACAGACAAGGAACCAATCTCGCATAAACATGAGACCTCCTTATGATTTCTTTGTAAGTTATGGACAGTATTCTAACCTTCTTTCAACTACATAAGCAATCGTATATCGACGGTTTACAGTGATATCGTCTTTTGCTATAACCATACCAAACGGTTTTTCCGTATGTTTTGTTATGCTCCGAGATTTCACTCAGAAAACTCCCATGTCAACTGTATACTAAGGATCTTGTTATGTGATATTTTTCTTTACTTCTGTATTAATGTAAAGTCTATTAGGGCGTCATTATTACATCTAATCAAATTGAACTGCTAGCGCCGGTGCGCCGTATTGTCATCAAACGTTGCCATTTTTCGTGTGTTGTATTTTTCACTTTCCTTTTTCGATTACTCAGGAAACAGCCAAAAAATAAGCAAATGCCTTGACATTTTCAAAAAGACAACAAAATGGATAGTGAATTAAAACTGGATAATTTTGAACTTCATTTGTTTCTGTTTAATACTTTTATTTCGAAATTATACTCGTGTATTCTCAAATGAAACCCTGGTTTTGATCGTGCGCCGAAGGACTGAACCCTGCGCACATTCAATCAAAATAAAATCTTTATTTTTGTCTAGATTGTATCAGTACAATTAAGATGCACTTAAATATGATAAATAAACATTTGCTGAAAATTTCAGCTAAGTGCTCCCATTATTGTCCGAGAAAAAACGCTTTGCCAACAATTTACCAAACAACCCTCGTTTTTTAGATTTTAGAAAGTATATTTTACGAATAATTAAAGGAGAGTAAAGAAAACAAGTGTGTCTGATTTCCTTAATGCAGAGTTGATAAACTCCTTTTAGGTTCACAGGGTTTAATATCAAATAAAAATCATTCCCTTAAAAATTATGCAAATTGTTTTTTTAAAATCACATATGCAGCTTTTCATTTAAATTGATTGAATTTCTTTTTTATGTTAAAGAACAAAGTATATTGTATGAATATGTCAGGATATTTTATATAAGTTTTCATAGCTTTTAAATTATGTTTACTGCGTTTTATTGTACAGCGCTTTAGAGTTAAATTATTAATATTTAGCGCTTTATAAATTCATATATTATATATTATAGAGCATGCCCTTGCGTATCGAATCAACTAAAATATATAAATTCCGTATGCAGGTGATAAAGGTATAGTGCTGTATAAGTAAGGGGAGTTAACAATTGAAACCTCCACATCTTTGAACACTTTTAAAAAACATCTTAAAACTCATCTTTTTAGGGAGGCATTCTGTTAATTTTTTATCTTTATGTGTCAAATATAGACTGTTTTTATTTATTTATTTATTTATGTTTAAAGATCTCTGACTTTTTGGTTTTTTTTTAATCTTCTGTTATTTTTTATACTCTATTGTATTCAGTTTTTTCTTTTCCTGTTTTGATATCGGTTAATCATCATTTTTCAAAAATATTTTTAATTTTTATAATGGTTCCTCAATACTAAATTTTATTTTCTTATGCTATTCAACAAAATTTTTATTTTGATATTGTATTTATAAATGTATTTTTAACTATGTTGTACAGCGCTTTAGAGTAATTGTTTTCATTGTATACGGCGCTCTATAAATTTTGTATTATAATAATGATAATAATAATTGAATATATTAATCAGATATTTTACAGTTTTTCTTCAATATTTTAAACCCATTAGGTACAAATGATTTGATGGGTTTTAGACACCATCTGCATTGAAGTAATGTAAATGATTGGTCAACTGAATAGACAATAAACAAGTATTTTTCATATTTAATACAAAAAGTTCTCGTTTGTTTATAACAATTTTTATTAAATTTTCAAATAATAGAAAGATAAAACTGAGGCAAAAATACTTTAACTTTGTACTTTTAAAGCTCAAAGACCGATGTACAAAGAGTGGAATGGGTTTACTTATCATTTATATGCAAATCCACTATTGTTTCCTTTAATCTGAATGGCATTGACATAAACAAGTAATACTGCACTGAATTAGTACAGTTAACTACTGGGGAGTAAAATTTGACCCTTTTATGATTTATAACTGTATATCAGACAAACTACATCTACTTTGATGATCCCCGATCAATTTATTTCTCTTTCTTATAAGTAACAACTCATTTTTAATATTTCATATTCTCAATATACAGTCAAAGAAATACTAGCGCTTTGAAGTTTCGTATAATTGCTATTACAAAACTGCATTATTATTTATTAGAGAAGTCACTTAGGCTTTGATTATCCGTATTTAATATTTCTCTACTGCAGCGTAGGATACAGGTATTCAATACATTTGACCCAAAATGTCTATGATATTTCATAGTTAGGTAGTGTTAATGCCATTAAAAAAAGAGTAATCTGATAGGAAATATGCTGATTAACTTTTGAATTTTTAGCACGATAAACAGAAGTGACACGTTGTAATATTGAACTGGCAATTATTTTATGCGATAATCGCATTGCGATCACAAAAAAAAAATCGATTTTGAACGTGTGCTGCACCTTTTACGTCACAGACGTGAAATCACAAATTAGATAGTCAGACTCCTTGTCCGGAATAAATACCATTTTCCTAATCATATAAAATCCGCGTTATACTGATTAAGTTTCGTTTTCGTAGGAATGAAAAAATTTCGTAAAAGGTGAAATATGTGGAGACAACAAACAGTATTCAAGCTCAAAAGTCCATTACTAGATTGTTAGGGGAGTTAGCTCAACACTAAGCTATAGAATGGACAACACAAACGAAAGGTTTACGTCACAATCATGTTTTAAACATTATTAATAACCAGAGCAAACATGGACCTCTAAAACATCAGAGGATCAGTTGCTAAGGGGTAGTAATTCATTATACAATAATTAATCAATCATGCACACATTCCCAAATATAATAATATCAGAGTGAAGATTGCAAGATCATTCGAGGATATTTTTAAATGTTGATATATCATTTCATTTTTCATAAGGAGACCTATATTGGATGAGTATACAGAGAAAAAACTATAAAGACCATTCCTGGTTGTTTTAAAGATTTCTAATGAACAAGCAATGAAACAGCCTGAGGTACATTAAAGACAATTTTAAAGTATGTGTAAAATAACCGTCCTTATCTTTGTTATTTTGGTCTGTTAATTATCCTTTTCTTTCATTATTATGAGATTTTTTTCATAACACTTTTGTTAAGTTGATTGATTTGATATACATCAACGAAGTCTGTTTTTTGTTTAATGGTCATTTGAAAATAGAAACGTTAATATTTTATATTCCGAATCCTTTGATGATATATTGCTAAAGTTGATGTAAAGAGGTAGGTTCACGTACTCCATTAAATGGCCCTGTCAATATACCGATTAAACGACCAAGTCCTTACATCCTAATTCGATCATCAACATAAAGTAGAGACTTAGTGCTTTTATTTCCTATTAAAAAAATTTCTTATAAGAGTCCAAGTTTGGAAACTCAGGCGTTGTGAAACTGAAATGTTCTTGATTTTTAAAGAAAATGGGTGAACTTAGCATCTTCAACTTTTGATAAAAATATGAGCCCACCCCGCGATCCAAAAATTCTTTCATGGATTAGAATCTTCTGAAACAGTTCTTTCATTATATAATTCAACATTTTAGATCAGAGGTTGGGGGCTATGCAAAATATTTAAAAACAGTTTAAATTTTTTTGTCATTTTTAACGAAATTTTCAAGATTTGAGGAAAAATGACGAAATTCATGACGTCATAGTACAAATACAAGAGGAAAAATTTGATTTATTTGATACGAAGTCACCAAGGGTCCAAGTGAAATATAACATATTTTCAACTAAAACTGAGTAGTTCCGATTTTTTAGAAATTCACAGGGCTAAAGATGGACCAATGTGAACTTTATTCTTTGGCATGCAAGACATAATGCATGGATCAATGATGCAGGTATTGAAAAACATAATTTATGCCAATAAATTATTTATGTATGTTGCATCCCCTGTGGTCGAGTATTTGTTTGTACTATTTTTAATGTAATCTAGGAACGAGTTACTTTGTCTGATGCGCATGCGCATTCCGTATTATGTAAACAAAGAGAATTTCAGGCTTACCACCACCCTCCCCTCCTCCTTATATATACATATAGTATCAGTGATATTTGTATGTTATTTTGTATGCATGTTTTTCTGCTACTTTACAAAAAACAGCCTTTTACATTTTCAGGTACTCTATTGTGCAGTTGTACTTGTAATTGTCTTTTACAGTGCCCGGGGGGATAGCGCCCCCCATAGGGGTATTTATCAAGGGTACTAGTTGTGATAGGACTATATATTTTTTACTCATCTATGTGTAGTCTGCGTATGATATTCTAGTCACATAAGCTGGTGATGTACAGTATTGCATTTTTGCCTTTTGATGATGTACAGTTACATTTTCTATACAGATGTAAGCAATGGAACTTAAGTAGTCTTGACATTATATGTTATTTTGTATATATGTTTTTCTGACCACTTTACAAAAAACTGCCTTTTACATTTTCATGTACTCTATTTTGCAGTTGTACTTGTAATTGTGTTTTAAAGGGAATGTTAAATTTGATTGTGTTTTTTCCTCTGTCATTTATTTTCAGCCGCATGTTTTGTGCAATATTTTACAGGAAAATAAATGCCATTCAACTCTCTGATTATCTTATTTTCTACTGGCATTAGGCAGACATACATAAATTGCTTTGAAGTAGATACGCTTCAGCAAAAACAAACCAGACAGTGGGCGAAATTAATCACAGATTTAGAAATTGTAAGTTTTCCTTCTTATCAGTAATACACTACAATTCTGTCATGCTTCTATATCATTTCATTGTTTATTCAATTAAAAAGATCCACTTACAAATATTTACTTTAAGAAAATTACAATCAAGTATGGTAAAATCCACCTCGTACAATTATTACCATAACAAAATTATAGTTCAGTATGGTAATTGTTTATTGTTTTATCGTCAGAATAGCTGTATTATGGTTCTTTCTCTTATTTCTTTAAAAAGAAGAACATATTTGATAAAGAAAAAAATTGCTTTGAATAATATTGTGTACTAGTAAATTAACTAATCATATACATTTATTTCTATTTTTTCAGCTTTCTGATATCATTCTTGAAAACAAAGTTTTATAGAAGGTAGAAGCATTTTTGAAAAGTTAAGACATGTTATTTTTTTTTTACATGTATCTACATTAATTTTATTAAGCTAAAGAATCTACTTTTTGAAATTCCCTTTCATTTTTTAACAACCAGTTTCTACTTTCAAGCAATGTGTGACCTATAATATCTGCTTATTCGTCAATATTTGTATTAACATTTTCAATGTTTCTTAGGGTCAAAACAGATTTTTTATATATGTATAAATTTAATCATAAAAATAAGGTTACGCATGACAGCTGTTTTATTTGGTATCTTTAATATTGCAAGATGTTGAACACATTGCTTATGTATAAATCAATTAACAGCGTTTATTAACGTCATATCTTTTGTACAGGAGATCATGTTCGATCTCGCCTCATCATAATTTGGTTTAAATGTAAAAAGATCTTATTCAATTCGTATCAACAAATGTTCCTTTTTTTCATTCCATTCAATTTTCATACAAGGAGCATAGAAGATTCGACTATTAATATTTTGGAGGGTAAACTGTTTGTATCGCTTACGACGACTTTTATGTCATACCCTTCTGATGATGAATTTAATTAATAACCCATTTAAATTTCTGTCATTTAATGAAACGTAGAACATTTAAAGTAAAACGTTATGCAAAATAAGAGCCAAAATTATTTCCAATTAAGTGTGATTGCAACTTACATTGATACGGAAACTAAGTAGGGCGGGATTGCTATGCAAATAACGCACATTCCTAACCTGTCTCAGCATGAAGTAAAAAAAAAATTCTATACAGGTGTTTTATTTTAACGATTTACATTTGATCAAGAATTTGTGTTAATTAGAAAATTCTGAAGATAACTTAGGCGATTATCATAAATACTGTGAATTTTAGTTCGTACTTCATTTGTAATAATTAAATAAAAACTTCGTGTTCGCCATTTCGTATGACATTGTCATAAAATATGATAAAAACTTTTTTTTTAAGATTTGAAAAGCTGAAAATAGCCTTTTTGTTAAAAAAGGTGCTGTTCAGATATATGTTTTACTAGTTGCCTTGAATCTTTCATGAAATATATGGATATTACAAACAGTTTTCAAGCTCAAAAGTCCAATAAACAATTCGTAATTAGAGCAGAGCAAACACATCAGAGGTGGGATCGGGTGCCATGAAATAGTGACCATCCCCTGCTTACCGGTCACACCCGAAGTGTGCTCTTTGTCATGATAGGGGAAAACAGAAAAAAAAGTCTTTATTCAGCGTATAAATAATGGACAACATGTGTAATAATAAATATGAAAAACGTCAGCCAGCATTTGACTCAATGATAAATTGTTTTTGCTGACAAGATCATTGTATCGACCATAGAACTTACATAATGCTGACATTAACCGAAACTGCTGATATTCTTGTTTCATCAATTTGTTTGTCAATATTTTACGTCGTTTTCGAAATTGTAAATAAGTAGATCATCCTTTTGCGTATCGAATCAACTGAGAGATATAAACTCCGTTTGCAGATGATGAAGGCATAGCATTTGCTGCATAAGTAAGGGAAGCTGACAATTGAAAAGTTAAAGACATCACGTTTATCCTAGAGTTTGGTTGTTCGATTATCATCAACGTCTTTTTCAAGTAAAATATCCAAATATAAAACAGATGTGTCAGACTCACTGGTATTTTTTTTTATTTCAAGTTCTCCGAGATAATATCGTATCTACATAAGAACTGCTATAGCAATTATTAATTGACAATACGTCATCGATGAATCTAAATGTTGAGTTGAAGACCACGGCAAGTGTTTTCTTCTTTTCATGAATTTAATTTTGGATTAATTTTGCTCCATATGATTTCAAATAAAGATCTGCTGATAACAAGGTGCAATTGATACCCATGGGAATTCCAATAGATTGTTGGATGACCTGATCTCCGAAAAAACACATAGATATTGTCAATCAGAAACTCAAACATCTTTTTGATGTCAAAATCAGAGTACTTATCCTTACAATTAGAATGTTTTAAACTAAATAACTTGCAATATTTACATTTACTTTGTTTGACCCTAATAAAAAGCATTATAAAATTACAAGTGATATACTTATACACATAACACACAAGACCGAATCACCAAAGTCTGTCTGGCATATGAATACAGAGACTACGCAGTTACTGTTTAAACAAAGCGAAAAATTTATGTCTGTTATACGATTCATTTGTATTTCTTTGTTGCAAAAATATAGTTTATCATTTTAGATTGAAAAAATAAATAAAACTTTGATTTTTGTTATCTGTTATCATTGTGCAATATTTTCGTTTCCGGATTAAAATGTTCCAAAGGCTGTTCTATCAATTGCAATGAAGGATAAGTCGGGAATTTGAAATAGAAAAATCAAAATTACGGAAAATACAGGGGATAAAAATGTAAATATAAGCATTGAATTATCATGTTTTGAAAGATGCAGTCTGTCTCATAACTGCAATGGTGTGTGCAAACAAATTTTCGTAACGCGCTAACGCGCGTTACTCTATTTGTTTGCACACACCATTGCAGTTATGAGACAGACTGCATCTTTCAAAACATGATACTTAAATAATTTTGCAAATTACTAATGGCAAGGTAAGTAAATTTATATTGAAAAAGCAGCTGTCAATGATAACAAAAAGCCTGGACATCCATAATTCACGAAATTCTAGCGCCGCTTCTTCTAGATTTCACTGATAATTACATGTACATGTATTAATCTTTTAACATATAAGGTAGTACTTCTTAAAAAAATAATTCTATCCTGTTTATTTGCATATGCCTCTATGACATAATTGAATGTGTATCAAATAATGTAAATCGTGATCTGATGCTACATCCGATCCTTGGAGACGTGTCATTTGTATGACTATATATATAGTTTTCACACAGTGGCGTATCTAGTTTTCAATTTATTTTGATAAAGAATATACTTCAATACTTGGTCAGCAAACCTATTTTTCTCTTCTTTGCAAAATTTTTCATGCTTCTGTTAACAGTCTTGCTCCAGCATACTGAATTGAGTATATTTTATTGACAAAGCCAAAAGGATAAGACACAAGCTCTAGAAATTAGTTCGTCTTCTCCTGCTTCCTCTATCGAGTTCCACTTAGCAATTTTTAGGTGTGGAAACCAGGCTCATTATTCTGGTAAGTATAAATCAAAACTTTATATTGATGAGAACAGGAATAGAAAAAAAATGTACTCGTCATTTTTTAAATGAATGCGATTTGAATTGGTTTGGAAAATATAGTCGCAAATGTAACTGAAATGTTCTTTCTTTTTTTTTCTTTTTATATTCATTCAATTTTACAATATCATTACTGATATATCTTTCTATAAAAATGTCCCTAATTCTAATTTTACAATTTCTAGTTTTACAATTATTGGATATGTGAATGATAACCTTTTTTTACATTCTACAAAAAGAAATTGACAGATATGAAAGAGGGGGGTTCAACCAAGCCGCATATTCTGTATGAAAAGGACTCCCAATAAAACCACCGAAATCTGTTTGTTTTCCTGAACTGTATGTGCATCCAATCTCTAGTAAAGTACAAGAATGTCTGTTTGTCAATTGTGCTTTTTTCCTGAAAATGAATTTTAAAAGATCTAGACGACTTTGTACACTTTCTTCTTTTATGTTTAAATCGATTTTCTGACTTCTTTAGTTTTTAGTTACGTGCTTCTCTAAGACATACAAGTCCCTGATTGTTATGCACATAACCAACTTGGTAATCCAAAGGGGCATCGGTTTGATAGAGCTTGGCGTTGATAAATTAGCTTCCTTATTCTGTTTCAACTTCTATATTTTTTTTTGTTAAGTCAGGCATGCAAGGTCGGGTAACTAAAAATTGGATCTACTCCCAGTAAAACCTCAGTTTAAGTATCAGAAGTACCTTCAATGAGCCTGTAAAATATATTTTACTGACAGCAAATGTACATGGATAAAAAAAAATATTGAGTATTGTCAGAGGTAGCTGGAAGCATATTAATTACATATTTGGGTTCAGTGGACTACATTGGTATTGATTTAATTTACTCTAAACATATAATTCTGTTTGTACATTGCTGATTTATCGATATGCCTGATTATAACTATGAGATTATTTCCATTTCCTCCATGAAGATACAGACGTGTTCCAAAATCTTTGTTATTGTTTTTACAACAAGGAATCAAATCTACAGTTTCTATTTAGCAATAAAAAATTTCATTGTGTCAGATTTTTATTAGTCAATAGCAGTCAGAAAGTAAATTTTATTTTATATAAGTGTAATTTTTATAAAAAGATGTAAATGAAATTCAAATATTTGCATACTTTGTTGCCATAACAAGAAAGTTAAACAACAGGATAAAATGCCTACAATCACTATTAGGGAGTCATTATTACATCTAA
This sequence comes from Saccostrea cuccullata, assembly GCF_032062105.1. Classification (NCBI taxonomy): domain Eukaryota; kingdom Metazoa; phylum Mollusca; class Bivalvia; order Ostreida; family Ostreidae; genus Saccostrea; species Saccostrea cuccullata. The sequence continues at coordinate 27,959 of NW_026937545.1, forward strand.
TCAAATTGAACTGCGAGATCTATTATTATCATCAAACGTTGCCATTTTTCGTGTGTTGTATTTTTCACTTTCCTTTTTCGATTACTCAGGAAACAGCCAAAAAATAAGCAAATGCCTTGACATTTTCAAAAAGACAACAAAATGGATAGTGAATTAAAATTGGATAATTTTGAACTTCATTTGTTTCTGTTTAATACTTTTATTTCGAAATTATACTCGTGTATTCTCAAATGAAACCCTGGTTTTGATCGTGCGCCGAAGGACCGAAGCCTGTGCACATTCAATCAAAATAAAATCTTTATTTTTGTCTAGATTTTATCAGTACAATTAATATGCACTTAAATATGATAGATAAACATTTGCTGAAAATTTCAGCTAAGTGCTCCCATTATTGTCTGAGAAAAAACGCTTTGCCCACAATTTTACAGAACAACCCTCGTTTTTGAGATATTAGAAAGTATATTTTACGAATAATTAAAGGAGAGTAAAGAAAACAAGTGTGTCTGATTTCCTTAATGCAGAGTTGATAAACTCCTTTTAGGTTCACAGGGTTTAAGATCAAATAAAATCATTCCCTTAAAAATTATGCAAATTGTATTTTAAAAATCACATATGCAGCTTTTCATTTAAATTGATTGATTTTCTTTTTTATGTTAAAGAACAAAGTACATTGTATGAATATGTCAGGGCATTTCTTACTAAATGTGGGTTCACCATTTTAGTATCTCTGTGCTTAATACTTACCCACCCATTACACCAGTGTTCTCTTAAAAGGTGCATAGACGCATATTTTCTCGAATTTTTTGTATAATATCATAACTTATATATTGCTATAGCATTTCTTACGAAAATATAATAAAATCTTATTTTTGTGGGAGTTATTGAAACTTTCTACACGCGTTTGATTGATCCTTACTCATTTTATAACTTTATCCTTCATACTTAAGAAAAATAGCAATTTTGTTGTGTATTACTAATTATAGCAAAGATTTGAAGCACAACTCCTATTGTATGATTTCTAAATACATTCAAAAAAATCTTTCTTTCATGCAAAAATGAGAGTAAAATTGATAGTCATCACAAGTGTTTTCAAACCGAAAAATTCATTCATAAAAGTAGTGTCTCATTATTTCACAAAATAAATTATACATAAAACTTTTTTACTAGAATTTTTTGTTAAAAGGGTAAAAAAAAAATTGCAGTAAAATTCTCTATACAAAAATGCTACCTTTTTCCTCTTTATCCAATATTTAGTATTTTTAAAGATGTTTGAATGTGATTTTCTTTCATTCCGAGGAAACAGCAGTATATTAAATTTTGAATTTTTTTCAATAAATATTATTTCTTATAAATCAAAATGTTCATACATTGTATATGGAGAGAGAGAGAGAGAGAGAGAGAGAGAGAGAGAGAGAGAGAGAGTTTTAAGTGTTTTTTTTTATTAGTTTATGTTCTCTAAACCACTTTAAAAATCAATTAAGATTTCAACATTCGGATAATGTATTATAATTTTTTACGCTTAAGGTGTTTCCACCCTCACAATTTTAATGGTTCAAAGTACAAAAACTGCATTTATTTTCATTTAATATACTTTAAATTTTCCAATTAAAATATATAGGTCACCATATTATTGAAGGTGCGAACATTAATGAACAGAAGTGTATGTCAACACAAAAAAATCACACATTTTTTGTAAACGGTATAACGAAAAATATGTAAAAACCGGTTAAAATGCATAATTCTGATGCAGAATGTTCCTTAATATACTTCCTACTTATAAGATACTTTTGAATTGTGAATATCAGGGAAACTATTTTACATCAGAAGTACAATGAATGAAGAGACCTGAGAAGGAGTTATTGCCTTTGTCAACATTTTTTAAAGATTGAATAATTGATTAAATATAGAAAATATGCATTTTTAAAATTCTTTTACTCAACAATTTTTATCATTACACCTATTGTAATGCATTCTTTCTAAAGATATTGTTTTATTAGGTATGAATTGAAACTAGCTAATTACAGTTTTTGCAGAACGCTGTGACATCATAGGAGGGTGAAATTACCTTCAGAGAAGATAAAAAAATATCCGTGAAAAGAGTAAAGTGGTTAACCTCCATATTGATGAGAACAATATTGATTTCAAGACTTGTTACGGCATTGATAATTGCTGCTATATTCTCAGTTTGTGGGTCAGAGAATGTAAGCACGCAAAACTGAATCCATCGAACTGAAAGAAAGAAAAGATAATACTTTTTGCATACTGATCACCTAAATGCAATTTCATAAATCTTTTCTGATATAATTTCTACCCGCCTTCTTGTTTGAATTTTAGATAGGAAGTTTGAAGGGTCTAAGTATTGACTGATAAGATGGTGTTCTTTTAACATATTCAGTAGATGCGTAAGACATCTTTTGTGAACATACCTGATCACCTTTTATAGCCCTGGTCGGCTTAGCGACATGTCGTCCTCATCACATCTTTTTTCAGGATCTAAGTGTATATCTTGATGGACTTCTTTTTATGTATCTGCAAGTTTCTTTCTGGTAAGTTTTATTCATTTAGATATACCATTGATTTATTTTTCCCTTCATGTTCTCTTTTTGTATTAATATTCGTATGTATTTCCACATAGAGGAAGCTAACCATTTGAAGTATGCTTACTTTATATTTTCGTTCTAGAGGACACCCTAAAATAATTTGAAGGGAACATAGATATGTAGGCTAACTGTTGTAATAAATTGGTGGAACCAATGTATTGCAGTAATTCAACATATTTACAGGAAGGGGTTTATATAATTCAGGTACATAATCACAAAATCATAAAAATATACATTCTAATGAGAATTTTTCAATTACCCAACTCCTGATTTTCATGACCTGAGGATTGGAGTACCTTAGGGCCACATAATTTATATTATTATTAAGTTTCGTTATTGGCAAACTTTTTAGTATTCATACGAAGCAGATTTTAATGAAAAAAATCTTCTAAATGAAAAGATGTTCCTTGTTATGACCTTCGACATTTAGATGTATCGACGATTTTTCATTAAAAAACAATATTCATTTTTATTCCTACCTTCGTTCGATATATCCCATTAATCTATTCACACACATACGCAACGTGTCATTACAAGTCTTTCCCACAGATTGTTTTTAATTCTAAACTTATTTTTTTACACCATATTTCCTTAGAAAAGATTGAAAAAAAATTAGCCTTAATTTCCGGTAGTTTCAAATACATATCAAATAATGAAAATCATATTTTCTTTCTCAAAGAAAAATAAACAATAATATACATTTATCAGGTGTTTCCTTGGATTTGATTCAGAAGAAGTGTAGAAGAACGGGTTTTAAAAGATCCTTCTCGCTATTTTTTCAATTTTTTTCTGCACTCACATTAATTGGTTTTATAGCTTTGGTGCTTAAACATCGGCGAGATCATTGGATTTCACACACTTTTAACTTAACATTGTTTGCCAAAACACGAGAAATTTCCATATCGAGTCTAAAGAATACTCTCCATATTGAGTAGAATTGAATAAGAGAAAAGATATAAATAGGTTTTCTTAACGTTTCCTTTGTTTCATTTTGAAAAAGTATTTTGCAAAAACACTTGATGACAAAAAAAGGAAAACTGAAAAGGACTTAAAAACAATTTTCAAGGTATGAATTGATTGTCAACCATGGAATGGATTTTTTGGTCAATTCACATTAAGATAGAAACTTATGGTTTACTTCGCAAAGTATTATTAAAAAGATCAATAAAAAGTCTTTGGATGAAATAAGGCCATATTTGGCGTATTTTTTGAGACGTTCAGAAAAGCGAAATTAAAAAGAACTTTCTATTTGCTTTATTATTTTAAATAAAAATAGAAACTGCCTTATTCCAGACATTTTTTAAATGGAAAATCATGAGAGGAAAGGCCTTTTTAATAGCTAGACATTTTTAACTGTTAAGAAAGAGTGTCGAGGTCGGATTGGGAACATGGAGTTTCATTTTTCTCAACAAATCACAGTGAATAAAAAAAAAACTTTGTAATTTTCTTCCACAATTAAAAAAATAATCTGTTGAAATGTTAAGTGTCTTGTTTCACAGCTTAATCTTTAGATGTATTTGAGTTCACATTCAATCCAGATGATGCGATTTGAAGTTTAGGGTCTCTGAGAATTGTTATCTTTTAGAGGCATTTGTTAGAAAAACAAGATGTGTTTGTGAAACACTGATGCCCCCGTATGGCAACATAGCGAAGGTTAACTTTTCTCAAATGCAGATCAAATATGTTGGTACCTAAAGCAAGGCCTTTTCACAAGAAATACAAATGTGAAATATAAAACCCTAGCACCACCTGTTCAAGGGTTATGACCAAGGTTAACATTTTTAAAAGGTAGGACACACTATGGGGTCAAGGTCAAAGGGTCAAGGTCGTAGGTTTAAAAAAAATAAATAACAAGATGTGTCTGTGAAAAACTATGCGCCCGGTGGCAACAAATTAAAAAAATATATATATATTTTTAGCATATAGGTCACAGTCAAGGTCATTGATCTTGGTGTCATGTGAAAGGGCTTGATTAGTGAAGTATGCATGCCAAATATGAAGTCCCTATCTTTCTTCGTTCAAACGTTATGGCGAAGGTTAATGTTTACCGACAATAAAGCTATATTTAGCGTATAGGTCACTGTCAAGGTCACAAGGTCATTGAACATTATATCATTTAAAAGAGCTTTGTCAGTGATGTATGCATACCAAAGATAAAGTCTCTATCTTTTATTGTTCAAAAGTTACGGCAAAAGTTAAAGTTTGCAGAAAAAGCTATTTTTAGCATATAGGTCAAAGTCAAGGTCACAAGGTCATTGACCTTAGTGTCATTTGAAAGAGCTTAATTAGTGGAGTACGCATACCAAATATTAGTTCTCTTTCATTCATGGTTCAAAAGTAATGGCGAAGGTTAAAGTTTGAAGACAAACAGACAGACAGGACAAAAACAATATACGCTTCGCTTCGGTCCGGGCGCATAAAAAAGGCCTTGTCACAAAGATTACATATTGAAAGTATGAAAGCGCTAGCCCTTACCGTTCAAAAGTTATATGGCCAAGGTTAAAGTTTTTACGTTAATACGGAAATCTCCAAGGTCAAGGTCAAAAGGTCAAATTGTTGGTTTCAGATGAAAGGTCTTGCCAAAAACAATTGATATTTATAATATGAAATTCCTAGTATCTATCATTTAAAAATTAGGGCCAAAGTAAAAGTTTGGAATTTCTATGTAAAAGTAGGTCAAACACAAAGGTCAAAAGGTCAAAGTTATTGAGATCCAGTGAAAGGTCTTCTCACAAGGATAACATATTTGAAGTATGAAAGCCCTAGCCCTTACCGTTTAAAAGTTACGGCCAAGGTTAAAGTTCTTTTCGTAAGTAAGGACATCTCCAAGGTCAAGGTCAAAAGGTCAAATTGTTGGTTTCAGATGAAAGGTCTTGCCAAAAACAATTGATATTTTTAATATGAAATTCCTAGTGTCTATCATATAAAAATTAGGGCCAAAGTAAAAGTTTGGAATTTTTGTGTAAAAGTAGGTCAAACTCCAAGGTCAAGGTCAAAGGGTCAAGGTTCTTGATATCGAATGAAAGGTCTTGTCACAATGATTAAATTTGTGAAGTATGAAAGTCCTAGTTCTTACCATTTAGAATTATGTTTAAGGTTATATTTTAAAGTAGGTCAAACTCCAAGGTCAAGGTCAAAGGGTCAAGGTCGTTGGTATCCAATGAAAAGTCTTACCACAGAAAATACATATCTCATGTATAGATGTCCTTGTATCTACTGTTAAAAAGATATAGCCAAAGTAAAAGTTCAAAATTTTTGTGTAAAAGTGGGTCAAACTCCAAGGTCAAGGTCAAAAAGTCAATGTTGGTGGTACCCAAAGAATGGTCCTGTCACAAGGAATACACATGTGAAATATGAATGTCATAGGTCTACTAAATCAAAAGTTATGGGCAAGGTTATAGTTTTTGCGGACAAACAGACAGACAGACAGACGGACACGACAAAAACTATATACCCCCGAAACTTCGCTTACGGGGCATAAAAATACATGCATTTCAGTTACCTTTTTATCATTTTTTTTATTAAATCTGAAAAGGGTGTTTTATAGGAAGATTTATATTAAGATATTTTTCGTAATTTACGTACATTTAACGTCTGTTACAACGCACTTTGAAAAATTACGCACTTTGAAAAAATTTTTCAAAGTGCGTTAATTTTTGGGACCAGGTTAACGCACTTTGAAAAATTTTTTCAAAGTGCGTTGAATTTGGGACCAAATCAACGCACTTTGAAAAATTTTTTCAAAGTGCGTTAAAACTGTACATCATAATTTTACACCATGTAAACATTTAACGCACTTAGAAAAAATTTTCATGAAACAAAAGGATTTAGACTTTTATTTTAGAAATAGACAACAGTATTATCCCCTCGCAACGTATGATGGGATATAGTGATGCGATTATGTGTGTTATTACTTTATGTGTATGTTAGTTTTTTCTGTGTGGAATATTGACGTAATTTGTATCGGGATCAATGTTAAATGATTTACTGAACATGCTTTTTTGGGAAGGAATGCTCCGCTTTGCGGTGCCCTTACTTTGATGTGCTTCTTTCCAAAAACTGATGGATTGAAGAAAACCAAGAAACGGAAAACGAAGAAAAGACTGGCTGAATTAAGGTCTATCAGCTCAACTCTTTATCATTCCCACCCAGATATATCTATTTCTATAACTCGTAACTTTAAGTGTCAATGATATTTGAAAAAAAGAGCATTCTAAAAACAGTATAAGCACTGTGCAAGGAAGTCTGTAGTAAATCGAAATTTTGTTCTTTTAAATCTCAAAGTCTATTTATGTTCATTTTCAGGAAAATCAGAATATTAATTACTAGCTGTAAATTGCTAATTTTTCGCGAGTGTTTTTTATCGCGAACTGGCTCTCAAACGTCAAATCGCTAGAATTATAATTCGCAAATGAACGGTTAATGAACAGATTTTACATAGATTTAAGCACCAGAAAAATAAAAGCGAGTAATATTTTTTTCGCGAGTGATACTTCTCGCAAAATAAATTAATTCCTCGCTTATATTAAGGAATCTACAGTACCTGTCTGCTTTTCGATGTTAATTTGATACCATATCTGATGATCTCTCTGTTAAACTCCAGGTATTTAAAAACACAAGTTTTGCCAAAATTATAGAGTTATTTCTCTTTGGTATCCCTAATAAGAAAGGTTTTATGAAAATTCATATAAATATCTATAAAAATTTTTAGAATCATTCCAATATGTTAACTTTTGAGAATTGACTAAGAGATAGGCGGAAGAACAATACTATCGTTCGTAGTTCTTTACGACATTGAATGTTGACGTTTTGACACCAAATTCAAAAGGGGTCTTCCTAAGGCCACAGGGATTCTGTTATGTTAAATTTCATTGCAAAAGCTCAAAGGGTTGGCGAGATATCGTGTGGAAACGAAAGCGTTACAGAAAGACGGATGGACGGACAGCTAGACGGACGGACTGACAGATAGACCCAAATTAATATCTCCCACTTTTCAAGCGGGGGACAAAAAGTATCAAATCAGGTTCAAATGATAATTTATCATACCTAAGATTTGTAGGAATATTGACTAAGCCATGCAGAATTTTTTTTTCAAAGTGCGTTAATATGGTCGATATTAACGCACTTTGAAAAAAAAATTATTTTTTCAAAGTGCGTTAACCTGGTCCCAAAATTTAACGCACTTTGAAAAAATTTTTCAAAGTGCGTAATTTTTTCAAAGTGCGTTGCCACAAACGTCGCATGGACACAAAGTTAACTTACATGTATATACTGTATGTATTTCTAAATAAATTTAAAAAAAAGCAAAAGGACCGAATGCATAGTTTTGAAATAGAATATTGATTTCGTGCCTTAATTATTATACAGAGGAATCGGTGCAATGCTAGTGAATGCCATTTAAATTAGTGGGTCAAAAAACGTTTTGGTGAATGAATAGAACTTGCGAACAAATATCATTTTTTCATGTTGAGTAAACTGTAGTTACCTCAGTACAATAAATGAAAACCAATTTTTGTAAATAAAATTCTTTGATTAATAGTTTGCCCCTCCCCTTGAGAGTCACGTTTTAAAGAAAGACAAAGGCACCATGTCCTTGCCTTTTGTTATACTGACGATTTTTAAAACCTTTTTTTAAATTGCTGACTTTTTAAAAATGTTTAATCTAACGTCTTGTTACAAATAAGTCGACATGTGAACTGCAGGAAGCAAAAAAGTTTGACTTCTTGTTTGTTTTTTCTTGGACTTACATGCTTTTATCATGTAGGCACAATTTTTTCAGGTAAGTTAAATTAGATCATGACTAGTATACAGCTGTAAATTATCATTTTTTTTATTTTACATAAAATGCTCTGCTATGTTTTCGTTTAAAACTACTTCTTGTATTCTTTTTTTATTGTACAAAAATTATGATAAGCTCTCTCAGAATAATTTTCCTCTTTTGAAAGATGCGTAACCAACACCTTTAATCACCCAACTTGAATGAGATGTACCAAGGTGTATAACATATACGAGGGCTGTTCAATAAATAATGTCCTCGGTGCTCAGAAAGAAGCAAACGACGCTTTTCAATGATTTAGTCTTCATGATTTTACCTATTAATCTCTTTTAATTCAAACACATGTCTGTTTCATTTTTTATCCAATTTCTGATTGTTTTTAGAACTCATTTTTGGGTATGACCCTTAGTATACTGGAAAATGGCAGATCCAATGATTTTCTGGACTTGTTTTTTCCTTCTAAAAGGTGTTTTTTTTTCAAGTTTGGAAATAGAAACAAGTCAAAAGTTCAAAGATCTGGCAAATATTGTTAATGTGAAAAAACATTAACTTTCTGTTTATGTCGAAAACCCCTTTACTCTTCAGGGCATGCGGGTTTGGACGTTGTCATGAAGAAATTCAATGTAGTGGATTCCTGATTTTGGTTCCTTGCTCTAATAAACCTTTCGATCTTTTTGCGAAAAAAATGCTTTCTAGACTCCACCAGATATTAAACTGTCTCCCCGAATACGAATTTGAACAAAATACCACTAATATTTAAGAAAATTGCATATAAATCTGTCTTTGTGCTCTTGCATACCTTTGCTTTTGTGAGACCTTCGCAGTTTTTATCAAGTACATCTTATTGTAAATTTTGTTTTGATGATTTTAAGCAATGGGTTCATGTTCCAATATATGTTAAAATATAAAACAAACGTGGATAACTACAATTACTGATATTTTAAAATAATTGTTAAGACTTTGGTACACGCTGTCGTTTTCACTCATTTTTCAAAATATAGGATGACCTTTGAGTTCCAAGCTTTTTTACTGTTAAACGTTTCTTAAAAACAGTGTGAATTACTCCCGATATGGTCTATCAAATTTGCCATGTGTCTTAAAGTCAATCATACATGATCAAATATTATTTGTTGAAATCTGGCAAACAATACATAAGTTGTTATAATTTTTGTTGGCAAGAAGGGTACCTATTTTTGATGCCCATTATATATAATTTTTTATCATTGAAATCCACCTGCTCATTTGTCTATAAAACAGGCATCGGTTGCTGTAAATGACACATATTTCAGTGAACATTTCTTTGGGATTTTTAACAAGTTTTACAGCAGCTTTAATGTAGCCTTTATTTTCACTCTAGTTTACTGATTCTTTACCATTCATTTATAATGCAGTGTCTCGAATAGCCCTTGTTTCCGAGCTTCTCACGATGACACTTTGTGATAAAAAGTTGTCACATAAACTGTTATAAATTCAGTAAAGATTCAATAATGAGAGAAAGTCAAGTTTAATGTCATATGATATCTGTATTGTATGTTATACAGTTCAGGACATTATTTATTGAACAGCCCTCGTAGATACATACGTAAGAACTCCATCTTGCTTTTCTGGCAATTAGAGTTGTCATTGTTACTTTGGAGTCGACCCATCAGATTAAAAAGAAATCCAAACAAATGTATGCATTTGCAAATATATATATATATATATATATATATATATATATATATATATATATATATATATATGAAATATTGCTTAGGGAGACCACGGAAGATATATTATCTGGCTTAGGGAGACCGCTGGATTAAGGCGACCTTTTTTGGTCTCCCTAATATTTTGACCTCATGAGTATTGCAAATGTCGTGTTTTTGGTATATAAACAGTCTTCCATTAGATAAAAGTGATGTTTTTGTCTGCGATTTAACATTAAAAAGTTGTCAAATTTCTATCATATTACCTGAAAAAGAAAAGAATGTATTACCTGTGTATAGATTTCAAAGGATATTTTTTCAGCATTGTGGAGACCACGGAAAACGTGCAATTTAACAAAAAATCTTGCATATATAATTTTTTCCGCATTAAATTATTTTAAATGAGTGTTTCTACCACTTATTTTTCCATTTTTTATGTTAAAAAACTAAAGATGAAAAATATTCTAAATTTATGCATCAAGTTCTGAATTCTTAGCAAGTGCTTTCCTTCATTTGTTCCGAATACCATCGGAATGCCTCTTCAGTTTTCAGAGAATGACCTTTGAACACCATGAATGTTGTGAAAGAGTTGTATTGCGGTAAGTAACTTAAATAATATAGTAATAAGTTGCATTTTAAAATACACAAGAAGAGCATTGATTTCTTTTTTGGAAAGGGGGGTGGGGTAATTAAATTTTGAATAATGAAAGTAAGATTTTAATTAAAGTATGGTTCTGTATTTGAACCTGAAGGAAATTCGAAATAAAGTTAAATGATGTCATATTATTTCATTATTTTAAATTAAGCAAGTCCACAAACAAAATTTAAAAATAAAGCCGAATGTTCTGTAGAAAAAAGCAGTCACTCTCAGGCTGAAGCACCTATTCAAGCTTTATGTAATAAGTTACCTCCTAGTCTTAAATGATTCTATTTTTATTTTGCCTCGTGATCTTTTTTTTTCATTTGCTTATCAACAATTTTTTTTTGTTGGTAGCCTCGTTCAACCTGAAACTGATAATGTGGTGTTTGGTTGTACTACATGTAACCCCCCCCCCCCCCCCCCTACGTATTGGGCAGGCCTATACTCTCCACTCCTACACTGTACACGAAAAGTTTATATTTCAAGGTGTTAGAAATTCATTTTTTCATAGCATTATGATATTTTGAATATATAGTGATTTGTTAAGTATTTTTATCCAATCAACAAATCATTTTCTCAGCCTATAGCATGTAGTTCCCTGCATTATTTTCAGCAATTCAGTGACAATCGTTTGAGGTTTAACCCATCCCCCCCCCCCCCATTCCCCACGAAATGAAACTGAAAATGTTTGGGTTTGCCCCCCCCCCCCCTTTATCTAAAATTTATTCCTACATCAGTTTAGGCATATGCTTGCGGGGTGCCCCTTTCTGAAGATGTGACAGGGAGTGAAACAATAAATTGTTTGGACGTACATTTTTGTATTATATGCATTTTTTAATGGATATAGAATTAAATTACAACCATTTATGGTTATTTTAAAAACAATTCAAAATTATTAATTTCTTATTTTATTTTATTTTGTTGTGGTACAAGTACCCTTTTTCTATAAATATCATCGGGCTCGAAGTGCCAAGTTTTTATAACTACATCCACTAAACACATGTTGATGTTGTGCCAGACTCCTCTCCGGTCCTTCTTTGTTGTGTGTAACCAGGTTTGTGGGTAATAAATACTGTTACTTCTTGGAGATAGTATTGTTTTAATCGTCTCACGACATCTGGAATCGCCCGGACACGGATCTACCGTTTGTTTTTGTTTTTATGTCGGTTGATTTCACCCGACTTTTCCCACACGTGTTTTGTCAACATTGATTGATAAATTGTGATTCGTGTGCATTCATTTTATGTAGGTTATCGTGTTCTTCTTTAATATCTGAGCATAATTGCTTCTTTTTTATGTGTTTATAAGTGTAGTAGGAAAGGAGAAATGCACGAAGAAAACATATGGCTGGACCGGGAATCGAACCCGGGACCCCTGTATTACTAGTCAGGTGCTCTAACCACTGAGCTATCCAGGCCGATATCCACGGTCCGTAAAGCCCGAACTTCTACATTCCTCCCTCCTTAAACAGGTCGAAGACACAAGTTCTAGGGCCCTGTCAGGAATTACTAATTTACACATACACTGTAACCTGAACAAGGCCCCCCACACTGGCCACCAAATGTAGTAGGAAAGGAGAAATGCACGAAGAAAACATATGGCTGGACCGGGAATCGAACCCGGGACCCCTGTATTACTAGTCAGGTGCTCTAACCACTGAGCTATCCAGGCCGATATCCACGGTCCGTAAAGCCCGAACTTCTACAATAAGTTTATTTCGTACTTTAAAAATTAAGTCAACAAATCTGTGCACGAGTGAATAACCTAGCCTTGTTTCCTGTATTTTCAGTGACAGAGAACCAGAATGTTGGATTGCAGGGAAGAACGAAGAGCCTCGAAACAACTTTGAGGTTTGTTTATTTTATATTGACACTTTTTAAATTATTATCTTTATGGAATACTCTGTGTGCAGATGAATATTTAGGAGACTACATTTTAAATTTCATAGGCCTAAGTTGGTTAGGCCTAATATCATGAATATGGCTCATGTATTTGCAGTGACTCTGCCACCAGCCAGCGTGTGTTTACATGAAATGTTACCTGTTTACATTACCTACAGACCTTGTAAACATAATTCTCGTAATCTTGTTTTATGTTAGTTTACCATATATATTTCCATTTCCAATTGTTTTCTCTGTGATAAACACTACAAAAGTGAATCTTGTTAATTTCATGGTAATACCCTGTGGTATGTATAATCTCTTTTACTGAAATGTCAGGTGTCAACCTGCATGTATATCACTGGTGTATAAATATACTAAAGAAAAAATAGATGTTTTGTTAAATTGTTGAACTAAATAATTTGATATGATATTTCTTTTCAACAAACAAAATAAATAATGTTATTTTAACACCCATACAAATCGGTTTCCTGACCATGCTGACCAACCCCCGTTTCATCAACTGCAATATTCCATTCAATATGGCGGCGGAGAAGTGACATAGTGCCTATATATGTTCGTGCTTGCCACAACCTAAATCTAGGTCACATATATAATTAAAGTTAACAAGATTACTTTGATCATAATTTAAAATTCTTTTGTTGTTTATTCTATAAATGTTTATATTTCACGACAGTAACTAAATTATCAATAAATTTGTTTCGTGTTTTTTTTGGGACTATATTTTAATAGTAAAATTTGATGGTTTTTTTGTGCATTTCAAATCTACTCAATAAGACGGTATTTCGATTTATTTTAAGATGGTTTTTTCAAGTAAAAATGGAAATATAAGAATCACTGTCTAGTTTAGTGAGTATGCCAGGGACATCAACAATAGTGGGAAACCTGGGATAATTTAAGCATAAAAGGCTTCGCCCGTTATGCAAATTATCTCATGTTTCCCACTATTGTTGATGCCCTGGCATACCCTCAAAACTAGACATTGATTCCTTAAGTAACTTTACTGTTATATAGATTTATAGCGATCTCTTTTTATTTAGAAATTTCGGACTATCAGTAGACAATACATGTTTACTGGTGTCTCATTATATCGCGGTACTTAAAACTTAAACATAAAAAGTGTAATTCCAATTTTTCACTTTACTTTCATCAAATGTCAAATGATATTCATATTTAATGCTGTAAAATATCATACACCTATTTACTGGCTATGAGAACAATAGCAAGTTTATCGTTCCCCAAGACAGCACTTTCACCTCGGGAAATCATGGAAATAGTTTGCTGTCGAGGGGGACAATAAACTTGCTATTGTCCTCATAGCCAGTAAATAGGTTTTTTGTTATACCAATGCTGACTTAACTTTTGTTAACTTTTGGGAGTCCACAATTATGATATTCCATATTATACCTATGCTGACTTAACTTTTGTTACGTCATAATATATATACGCGTCACAATCCGTATAAAACCAGAAGTTTTCCGAGATGAAAAACGAGGGAAACAGAATGCTGCCGGTGAATAGTTTGATGACTGTTTCACCATGGGCAGATAGCACAAAAACTATTTCACAGTAGGGGCTGTTTGGAAAAGATAGCATGTTTATTCGTCATGTTTTTATACTGAACAAATTTACAGAGGTATAATAAACAAATTTATTGTTCTCGCAAATAGTTCTCAAACGTTGATTAAAGTTGGTCTCCTGAAGGATGTTATCATGCAATTGGTCTGCTTAAGTTATAATTAAAACATATATATTATTATTTTACTTTGAATTTGCATTATGTCAGTCATTAGACAATAGACATGTTAGAAATATATGGATCTTAATTCCATTTTTTTTTATTTCCATTAAATACCTAATGTCTATTTGCAGGGTCTATGATAGAATTTTGTGGACCCCAGTGGAAAAAGAGGAAATCTTAACTCCAGGGTCAACATGTTTTTGTTCCAAGAAAGGTAAATTGATAATTACTTTTGCTAATATACTCTTTTATAAATTGTATGAACAAGAATGAACAAACAACGTAGTCATACCAGTAACCTAACAACAGTTTGAAAATGAAAGTGCAGTTTATGATCACAGGAGTTCGCGTACCTATCAATTTTGCCAAAATTTTCGGTAAATAAAAAAAAATACGTAATACCTATAATAATAACACAAGGAGTGCAACAGTTGTCGGCGACGCCATGACGTGACATTAGGGCTGGGTATTGGCCTGAAATTTCGTATTGCGATATATTGTGATATTTTTAACTGTATTGCAATATGTATTGCAATATTTTTAATGTAATAAAAATGGCACTTTCTTACTATATTTACTTTGATTTACATGCAGAATGTACATAACTTTGATAAGTAACCAACACAGAAAAAAATCTTGTTGAATTCATTTAAGTTATGCTCTAAAATGTTCCCACAAACAACTTCTGTATTACTGTTTGGTTTAATAACAAACTTTTATAGGTTCATTTTTATATTTAATGACAAAATTCCTTAATCTAAGCATATTGCCAATATATCGATATTACAAAATCGTATTGCGATACGATATTTTTTGTCATTGTATTGCAATATATTGAAATATCGATATTATTGCCCAGCCCTACGTGACATCATGGGTGGTCCACTTACCCAAAAGGAAAAAAAAATAAACAATCATACACGATTAACTAGAGATTACGATATTATTTAGAAACGAGTACAAGTACTTGTCTCTGGTTTCTTTTTGCATACAACCTCAATCGTCTAGATTAGCATTTCAAGCAGTTTTGTTCCTCTTGGGGTAAATGGATGCGCCCGTGACGTCACGTCATGGCGTCGCGGACAACGGATATTTGAGCGAAGTTGTGGAGAAATGTCACCGCTGCTGCTGTAAAACATGCATTTGAAATCATGCATTAAGAGCCATAAAGAATGGTCCCTACCAAAAAGATTGGTTTGTGTTTTATAATTTTTGATTGAAGATTAATTGTGCAACAGCCTTGATATTAAGCGAGGGGTTCCCAGGTGACCTAGAATGCGTTGCACTCCTTGTGTTATTTTGATACTTATTACGTATTTTTTTATTTAATGAAAATTTCGGTATAATTGATAGGTACGTGAAGTCCTGTGTTAGTTCAATCAAATGTCAGAATCCTTGTACATTTTTTTTGTATATCATTTTTGTTAGGGCTGTGTGTTGAGCAAAAACCATCAATATTTTATAATGTGATAATGTTACAATGCGTCTAATTGTGTTCTTTAACAAGTCTATCAAAAAGTCATAAAAATCAATATGCAAGAATTCTACAAAGAAATAATTGTTTTGCAACTCATATTAATTTTTTTGTTTTTATTTCTTGTTTAAATATTAAGTACATTTATCTTACACGTTGAATAAATAACATTTACTGGAAATAGGTTCATATTTTCAATATGTTGTTATTTTCTGACTCAGAAAAATAGTTTTATATCCTATGCATCATGTGAATGTGTTAAGAAAGAAAAATTATTATCCATATTTATATGCAATCTTATTAAAATTAGATGTTCCGAATCCGCTCTAACAACATTCCATTCTGGATTACATCAGAGCAACCTTTCGATAAATCATTATCCAATGAAATCGTTGCCTCTGAAATCTTGGCTTATAGTTCAAATAGGTTTCCTCTTTACACTGCCAAACCTAAACATGTTAAATGCCCGAGGAGTTTCGTAGTAAACAAAATATGCATTGCATAAGCTGTGCTATTTATGAATGTGACATGCGGGATATCTTGTATAGTTTGTGCTTTTTCATTTGCGTTATTCACTTAAGGATGCTAGACTGGTGAAATATACATTGAATTCATATTGAAATAACTTGAATTTAACGTAAGACAGTATCAATTATGATATATAGCTGTGGAACTAATTTTAGAATTGTTTACTGAAGCTTGAATCTGATTGGTCAAATTTTTTATGTGCATTCATAATCGAAAGGTCACTCTGACGTGACTGAATGAGATGTTGTTAGATGTTTGAGAAGCGGTAGCAGATTCGGAACATATAATTTTGATTAGATTGATTTACATGTAGACATTTCTCATCCATATTTAGAAAGCAAAAATATTTTGACTTATTTTTAAATTTTTTTAAACCCTTTAATTTAAACTTATTTGAAATTATTAATTTTGAAACTACATGTTGTTACATTTAGGCATGTGGGTATATGTAAATATCCTGTAAGTTAAAGTCTTTGTGTATGTAGTCATGCTATATACTTTAGACAATTAGTACACCTATAGTTTTGAATACAATTCATACATTGATTTCATTTGCTGCAATGGTCTTTTGTAATATTGCAAAAATGCATTTGGTCCACCTAATGCATGTATAAAGCAGTTAATGTATATACTCACTTATGATCATGCTTATAAGTATTTTGAAGGGATTTAAATTCTGGTCCAGAACTCTATATCAAACTTATAAGCAAATCATAAAAAGGTTAGTATTTCCAATCCAAGTTAAACATCAGAGCATTGATCTGAAATGGTCAATGTATTCTGTCAAAAAGTTGCACCACCTTATAAGCAGGTAAATACCAAATCCCTTCAAAACTTGAAATAACCTGAAAAAATACACCAGTCCACATTAAAAGCCAGTATATGCAGTATAGTTTTTTTTATTTTGATAACAGAATAACACTATAAATAATGAATTTTGAAAAAAAAAATTTTAAGTTAGGCCATGATAAATAAATTGCTAGATTCTCATCCAAATTTTTTTTAAAAATCGAGGCGGGCGGGCGGCTTTTATTTTATATTTTTTCAATTTGCAGATTTTTTATTGACCTGGTCAATTGGTGTAATGTATTGATTTATTTAAGGAATCACAGTCTAGTTAGTAGAGTATGCCAGGGCATCAATGAGGGTTGGGAACGTGGGATAATTTGCGTGATAGGCAAACTGATGATGCAGAATTTATCCCACATTTACTTATATTTTCATTTCATAGTTAAATAAAATTAAAAGTTTAGATGTTTAAAATGTACACTAGCAGGTTAAAATTAAACAAGGCCACTGGCATCAAACACAAAGATAGCAGAACAAGATTTACTGTACATGCATATTACGTCTCCTTAGAATCAGATACAAAGACAGACGCACTAGATTTACATGCATTTTAAGGCCTCAGCTCTTGACCAATAGCTTGGCAAAGCTTACAATTGATTTCTTGATCATTCTACTGAAATGTAAATTACATTATATTAGAGTGGATCTTTTAAAAAAAAAATTTATGCAGTTGACTTAGAAGCTCTTTATTACATGCACTGTTTACTTTTACAGGGGTGTATGCCAGAATGTTTTGAAGAACAGTCTGAATCTAACATGGAATAAATGAGGAAAAACAGCCTTCCTGCTTACAAATCTATATTCTGACAAAGGGTAATTTTGTTTAATTCAATTAGAAGTGCACATATGATTATGCTCCCCCACCCCTTCATAGAAAGGGAGGGCATATTGCTTTGATGCTGTCTGTCGGTCGGTTTTGTAGTCCACCACTAGTTCATTTTCTTCGCAGAGGTTGCACATATTGAATTGAAATTTGGTACTGGTGTACAAGGGGTGATCAAAAAGTTCGCGAACTATCTCTATATCTACAAAACCACAATTCAGATTAGAATGAAAATTCTTACACACATAGCCATACACAAGGTCTATAAATAGCATATGCTGAAAAAAGTTTTTCTCCTTGTTTGTGACGTCACAATGTGCAAATAACGTCACTATATAGGTCACTTGTGACGATTAATGGTTGTCTTAGTCGAACTCGTTCAACAAACGACTGTACAATTTATTGTATATCTTAGAAATCCCTCTGCAGTATCATATGATAATTTGTACACAGCTTATTAAGATAAATTGGGTTCTATGAATTTGATTAATGATTGGATTGATCGTTTAAGTGAAGGAAGGCAGAAGGTTAAAAATGATACTCGTGATCTTGTCCAGTCAAAGCAAGTTTGAAAAGATATGTGATTTTAA
Organism: Saccostrea cuccullata; assembly: GCF_032062105.1. Classification (NCBI taxonomy): domain Eukaryota; kingdom Metazoa; phylum Mollusca; class Bivalvia; order Ostreida; family Ostreidae; genus Saccostrea; species Saccostrea cuccullata. The sequence continues at coordinate 46,569 of NW_026937545.1, forward strand.
TTAAGCATTTTGCTATCAAAGACCTCCAATTTACACTTTGAAAAATAGTTGAATATTTGAAGAATAATATAATTTTTAAATACCTAAGAATCGTTTACTTTACATTTTAAACATATTAGATATGATAAAAAGGAGGCACCCATTCTCTATTCACCTTGAATAAAGGTCTCCAGAGACAGAAGATTTGTGTTTTAATGGTCGCCATGCTTATTTTTTGAAAGGATATTCTTATCCACCCATTCTGTTGCCAAGGTTTGACCATTTCTAACAAATTAACTGTTATTGTTATAAAAATTTACTCACATGGAAAGAAATATAAAACTCAGAAAAATCTTTCAATTTTTGTGACAGAACGCTACAGAGGGGGTCACGTGACCACCAATATCATGTGATTCGTGCATGTGTAACAGGTGGTTGATGTGCATTAAAATCAAAGAGGAATAATTTAAAATATAATCGACATTGAAACAAAATATATTGTTTCTTTTATGGAAGTTATTCAATTAGTTCGCAAACTTTTTGATCACTTTTTATATTGTTTGATTATAAGCATGGGTTAATATATGCATAGGTATCATCATGTCCATCTCTTTGTTTATGTGTTTGCCCACTTGTATGATTAGCTTTTTTGTTCTAATTATGGCTGAGATAAATTGATTAAGGTCATCTGAATACAAATAATTTAAAGTAAATTACTATTGTATTAGGATGGACATTTTGGAAAAGATGTAGCTTTATTACTAGGGTATTATAAAATCTCAAGTTTTGAATGCTGATTTACATGTAGATAGTAGTTGGTCTCCTTAATGCAGTTATAATACATTTGGTCTCCCTATGCACACATTATATTATATAAATTGAAAGATCTACATGTATTTTTATTTGTTGTTTATTGATTGATTGTATACTGTTTAACGTCCCTCTCCAGAATATTTCACTGATATGGAGACGTCACCATTGCCGGTGAAGGGCTGCAAATTTGGGCCTATGCTTGGCACTCAGGGCCATTGAGCAGGGAGGGATCTTTATCGTGCCACACCTGCTGTGACATGGGGCCTCGGTTTATACGGTCTCATCCGAAGGACCGCCCCATTTAGTCAACTTTTACAACAAGCAAGGGGGTACTGAGGACCTATTCTAACCCTGATCCTCACGGGAAGTTTAATGTTCTTGTTAGATTTAGTTCATTTAACAAACATATAACTTACTAGGGTATTAAAATCTCAAGTTTTGAATACTGATAAAGTGATTTACATGTAGATAGTAGTTGGTCTCCTTAATGCAGTTATAATACAATTGGTCTCCCTTATGCATACAGTATATTATATAAATTTAAAGATCAACATGTATTTTTGCTAGTTGTTTAACAGGTCGAGGAAACTATTTTCTGTGAAGTTGGAATAAATTTACATGTTTAGTGAGGAACCAACGTGACTGACAAATCGACCAATCAGCTCAATGAGTTGCATTATGGTTTACTAAAAAAATATTACATGTGTGTTTCTAAAAGGCCAGTTTTTTAAATTGCTCTTGGAAAAACGTGATGCATTTTCCCAAGCATTTTACACACTTAATACAATATGAATATCATTATCTACTAATTACATGCTCACATTTATATACAAATGATTTACAATGGTAAAAATTAGGGTTTTCTCCACTCCATTTTAAAAGTCCGTTTGTTGACAGCTTTCCCTGTGTTATGCTGTCAGTGAAAAGTCATTTTACGTGACTATTACTTGGTCCAAAAACAATCAACTCTGAGGTGTGCTTACGTATTGTCAATGTTTCCAACGTATACAACTTCAAAATATATGCTACTCACGTTCTGTGATCAGTGTGCATGAGGGTTTATATAACTTACAGGTAAATAATAAAAAAATGCAACTTAAGATATTCTTTTTTTTTCTTTATAAAATGCGAATTTTAATTTCTAGTTACAAATAACTGAGCAACAACTGAATAAATTTAACCAGTAACATAGCAAATTAATGATTATCAAGTTAAAAAACTTATCAATGTGCAAACTTTGTGAGCAGTAGAGGGGTATTTCAAGGTACTATTTAACAAGGAAAACTTACTTTATTTTGTTAATGTCACCATGAAGAATCTTAATTAGTACCCAATCTACGTATTTTTCATAACACATTTCAAAAAAATTGTTTGCTGACTTTCCTGTAGTCGTTTGAAATCGCATCCTAAATTTCCCTGACCCATGTGTTTTTTAGTAAAAATAAACATGTAGTAGACCATCATGCTTTTCGGCTCATTCACCATTGTTTGCTGTGAGAACCTCTGTGCGCAATCGCCACAATATTCATATAAGGTAGTTTCCTCGACCTGTTTAATGTCCCTCTTATATTTAGTCTATTTAACAAAGCATACAGTGTAAAACTTACTAGAGTAATAAAATAAGGATATGGAGATAACGAACAGTATTCAATATTGAAGTCCATAAACAACATTAAATAGGAGCAGAGCAAACACGGACCGACGAAACATCAGAGGTGAGATCAGGTGCCATGGAGGAATGAGCATCCCCTGCTGACTAGTCATACCCGCCGTGTACTCCTTGTCATAATCGGGAAATAACGGAAAATTCGTCAACAATTCAATGTACCGTAATTAGGGGAATACAATACGCACTTTTTTCCTAAAATAAATTTCTGTGAGAAAGGGATGCGTATTTTACATCACAATGGGATTTTGACAAGTTTTTCTTTCAGGTGAAACACGGCTATCATACGTACATACCGTAGAATTACCTAGAGACATATGCAATTTCTTTTGTTAATTGCCATATTTTAAACTTCGGAAAGTTATTGTTTGAAGGTATGCTTCTTAAAAATGTCACTTTCATAATCTTTTTATGCCCAAATAACTTGAAAAAGTAAGTTAAAAGTAATTTGAGCTGCATGTTGATTGTCTCCGAGGAGGCCGCCATTACCGATGTTATTTTTAGACGTTCACTCATAGCTATGTCACGTGCTTCCGGAATGATAGTGCACATGCACCTTATCTGCCAGACAAAGTAATAAATCATTTTTTGATGAAATACAATAAAATTAATATTAATTTTAGGTTTAAAATAACTCAGTGATAATCTGCAACAATATTAACACCCCTCCATACGTTCCAATGAAAGGAAGCCAATGTTGTGACACACGTGCGCTGGTCAAATGTTAATTACCTATCAACACCCCTCGGGGCAATTAATTGTCTACCGACTCCAAAGCAATGTTTTTACAGTTAGAGCACTGATTATTTACTGCCATGTTAATTGCTGTGATTATTTTCTTTGTTAAAAATTGGGGGTCGGTTTATGACTTTTCGTATGTGTGAGCATGGTGAACATGTGTTGATTACGGCACTTAAACAATTAAACACTTGTTAAATGTAATTTTACCTTATCTTATACTTATCGGCCTCTTGTTTAAATAATTGAGAGTTGAGAAATGAAATCTAAATTATGCTAAAACTTTTAATAAAAGTGGTATCATTTAGAAAATAAGATATCCGCGAAGATTCTGAAGAGGAAAATCGTAGTCTTCTTAAAGAAATAAATACTTTGATGTTTCAATTTCGTTTCTTGTTAAAATATTGTAACTTGTAAGATAATTTTAAGCATGATTATCTAGAACCAAAATTAAATATGACAACTGATAAAACTTTCGACAATATCTCTTGCTTTGTTGAAATAAAATTATTTCATCTAAGAATATGGCAACGCATAATTTCAAAATCACCGTAACTATTCTTTAAAAAAACCTGTTAATACTTTTAAGCAACATTATCTTGTGCTTTGTTGAAATAAATGAATAAATAATTTTCTCCAGATTGCCGCGATACGGAATGTCAGGATTAAGAGAAAGTTATAAAGTGTGTATTTTTAATAAAGTGTGTTCAGTAAATTTTTGACACCTAATCCTCGCGCCGATTTTCGTAACAAATTACCGTGATTTTCATAGTTCAGAACATCGCTTGGTAAATTTTTCTGTTGCGTATAATACATCCGAACTGCGTTTTTTTCCCCAGTTTCAGACTCAAAAAGGGGGGTGCGTATTTTACATCAATGCGTATTATACTCGGCCAAATACGGTATAAAAAAGGACTAACAATTGGTATGAAAAACGTAAGTCAGCATTTGACTCAATGTTAAATTGTATTTGCTGACAAGGTCCATTGTATCAACCATAGAACTTACAAAATGATGACTTTAAACAAGACTGCTGATATTCCTGTTTCATCAACTTGAACTTGCTTGTCAATAATTTACTTCTTTTTAGAAATTGTTTGTATGTAGAGCATGCTCTTGCATATCGAATCAACTGAGATATAGTGAAACCTGTCTAATCCGACATGCACGGGGAGAGCAGTTTTGTGTTGGAATAGACAGAGTGTCAGACTGCACAGTGTTAAAACAAGGAAATTACTCAAATGGAAAAGAATTTAACATCGAAATTCACAGTGTATCGGATTATTCAGGTGTCGGATTAGACAGTTTTCACTGTACATACACTCCGTATGCAGGTGATGAAGATATATTGCTGCATATTTAAGGGAAGTTGACGATACAAAAGTCGTCACGTTTATCATATAACTAGGTTGTTAGGTTACCATTAACAGTGATTTACATCTTTTTCAAGTAAAATATCCAAGTAAGAAACAGATGTGCCAGAGTCTGTGGTATCTTTTATCTCAAGCTCTCCTGAATATATCGTATTGAAGTAGGAATGGAAACTACCAATGTTAATTGTCAACATGTTGTCGATATATCTGAAGATCGAGTTGAAGGCCACAGCAAGTGTTTTCTTCTTTTCACGCATAAGATTTGGCATATATTCTACTTCATAAGAATACAAAAAACTCAAGTTTTGAAAACTGATTTACATGTGGATTGAAGTTGGTCTCTTAAATTCAGTAAAATTACATTTGGTCTCCCTTATGCATACAATATAAATTTAAAGACTGGAATGTATTTTTATTTATTTCTTTGTTGTTTAATTCCTTCTTAGATTTAGTTCATGTAATAAAGCATGTAATTAACTAGGGTATTGAAATATATCTCCACTTTAGGTTTACCATTTAGCATATTAAAATTAATATCGAAATTTCAATTTCAAAAAAAGTTTTATGTGCTAAAGGTTAATTTTTTTAAAAGCATATTATATTATAATACTAAAGGTATATTTAATTCATATATTATCAATATAAAATTTTCATAGTAATACAGTTTCTGTATACCATGTTCAGTAAAAATCAAAGGATCAAAAGTTAATTAGAGGGTCACCACGAGTCCCAAACAAGGTGTGCAGGGTATACACAGAGACCAGTAAGTAAATTACAATCAAGTTCCAGCATCCAATGATGGACTTTCACGCACTTGATTGAAAGGGCTACCTAGACCAGGTATTTTTGAAGGCGTTGCTTAAAATCTGTGCCTTTAAGCAATGTTATGTTAAGCATCTCATATCAGAGTAGGAAATTACTGACTGCCCATGGCAGTCTGTTTTTGAGGTAGGGATTAATCTCTGTATATGTAGTCCTGGTTATTTAAACAACTTATCTCTGTTCTCTTTTTAAAAAAATGTGCAGTTGATTTAGGAGCTCTTTATTATCTTCCTTGTTTACTCTTGCAGGGGTGTATGCCAGATTCTTTCGAAGAACAGTCTGAATTTAACATGGAAAAAATGAGGAAAAACAGCCTTCCTGCTTATCTATATTCTGACAAAGGGTAATTTTGTTTTTAATTCAATTAAAAGTACACTTATAATTATGCTTGCATCCCTTTCTAAAAAGGGAAGACATATTGCTTTGCTGCTGTGTTGTTGGTAGGTTTGGTAGTCCATCACTAGTTTTGCTAAATTTTCTTCACAGAGGTTGCATATATTGAATTGAAATTTGATACCAGTGTGTATTGTTTGATTATAAGCATGCATGTATACATGTACATAGGAATCATCATATCCATCTTTCTGTTCATGTGTTTGCCCACTTGTGTGATAAGCTTTTTTTGTTTTAATTCTGGCTGAGATAAATTGATGAAGGTCATCTAAATACAAACAATTTAAAGTAAATTAGTGAACTATCGTGTTGGGATAAACATTTTGGAAAACATGAAAATTAATTGCTAGGGTATTATAAAATCTCAAGTTTTGAATACTGATTTACATGTAGAAAGTAGTTGGTCTCCTTAATGCAGTTATGATACATTTGGTCTCCCTTATGCATACAGTATATTATACAAATTTAAAGATCAACATGTATTTTTGTTTGTTGTTTAATGAACCTCTTATATTTAGTTTATTTAACAAAACATATAATTACTAGAGTATTAAAATCTCAAGTTTTGAATATTGACTTACATTTGGATTGGTCTCTTACATTTAGATAATAGTGTTGCATTATGTATGTACTATGCCTAAATAGTAGACATGGTGCACGAGCCAGAGGTGAGTGCACTATGTGTCAAACATTGCCTACTGCTTAGGCATAGTACAATCATGCATAATGCAACACTATTGTTATTATTATGCTGACTGTTATGATTATTTATGTGGCAATTTGACTTTTTCCTGAAAATATCGGTGCTAACACGATGCACTTGCAAGAACTCATTCAAAATTTTCATGCTAAAGTTGCTTAGGTTTTTTTTAGGATATAAGATTATTTTCTCTAAATAAGTCAGGATTTTCTGTCCCAAAGCAACTCATCTTTATTTTCTGTTTTGTTATTACGACTGATTTGTTTGCATACGTCAATTCTCATTGAAATTTTTCTTTCACATCCTTATATTAAGAGTTAAATAAAAAAGCTTTTAATGACTCCATGACATCAGTTCATCTAACAGTCTGTATGTAATTAGTTGGAAACTATTCAAATAATATTTGTCTATTTCTCCTTATTGTGTCAATTGGATAAATTAAGTTTAAATATTAAATTAAATGCCACCAATCAGTGATCGTGTCTGTGGCATAATCGATAAGGCATCGGACTGACAAACTTACGGTTGTGAGTTCGTTTCCCGGCGTGAGCTTTGAAGAATTTTATTCAGTAAGGAAGTCCATGCACTATTTTGGCATAGTATGCTTATGCTATTTAAATCCTAAGACCACTATGTCAGAATAGTAGGATATGGGTTGTATAGAGACAAACTGACAGGAAGCATAATAATAGGTAATAATACATTTGGTCTCCCTTATGCATACGATATACATGTACAGGGTGTCGGAAAATAATTAAAGGTAACACTTTCAAACTTTTAGAATGCAGTTTTAATATAGAAGAATTTATTTCAAAATATGTACACATATAAAGCAAGCAAGTAAGTTTAATCTGATAGCTTAATTTAATTAATATGTCAAAGAATACAGTAAAACTCGTTTAGTGCGAACACTGATATTGCGAATTCACGGATATAGCAAAGTCATTTTGGATCCCCAGCTATAAAAATTTAATGGATTTCTTATACGTTTATAACAAATTACGGATATAGCGAAGTAATTTCAAAGGTCCCAGCGACTACGTTATAACCGAGTTTTACTGTATTATTTTTGCAGCATTTTATGTACATAGTACTAATCGTCATTTCAATAATTAATGACGTTCTCTAAGTGACGTCCTTTCACCAGCTTCCCTTCCCTAACTCGCACTTTGAAATTATTAATAACATTTTGACACATTTCTTTGCTGATCTTAAAGTCTCGTTTAATATTTGACAAAAGCATCTTGTGTCCACCGGTTTTAGTTTGTAAACGCAAGACGAGGTATCCCCAGAGAAAGCATTTGCACGGGTTCAAATAGGGACTGTGTGCAGGCCAATATTGTCCACACTCCTGCACTTTTGGGTATCGCTGGGAAATTACCTTGTCACTAAAGATTTCATTGAGATAATCTAATTCAATATTACATGATGTTTGTGCTGTAGCACCATCTTGCATGAATCATACATTTTGCATATTTGCTGTTCGTTTTCGAAGCGCAGGAACAAATTTGTTTTTCAAAATTGACAGGTATCATTGTGAATTAATAGTGTCTGTAAACACGTAAGGGCCAATCACTCCATGTAATGATATGGCACACCAAACAGTTAATTTTTCACTTTGCAATGGTCTCTCTGTGTAACAATGAGGCTGTTCATTTCCCTAGAATCTCATGTTTTGTTTATATATATGTACAGAGAGGAGGAAATGTGATTTGTCTGAAAACCAAACATTTTGAAATGCATCTGCTTAATTGTCAGCAACGTCAGCTGCCCAACGCAAAAATCAAGTCTTTGAACCTGATCTGAAATACTCAAACTCTGCATTATCTGAATTTTGTATGGAAAAAGTCTGAGATCCTTCCTAAATATGTCATGAACACAAGTATTTTGGATTCCAGTCTCTGAGGAGGAACATCTAATTGATTTTTTGTGACTTTTAGAGAGCATTTCTCGAAGCTTATTCACATTTTTGTAGAGTTTTCCGACTTGACCTGGGTTGACCTGCTTTTGGCGCATTGAGCCCTTTCGAATGATATCCGATTCACAGAAATAGCTCGAGATTTAGCGAAGTAATCAAAATGGTAAAATGTTACCTTTCTTTTCAGACACCCTGTATTATATAAATCTAAAGACTGACATGCATTTTTTTTGGTTTCTTTGTTGTTTAATGTCCCTCATAAATTTGGTTCATGTAATAATTAAAGCATGTAATTAACTAGGGTATTGAAATATATCTGAAGTTGTTAATGCTGATTTGCATGTGGATAGTAGTTGGTCTCCTTAATGCAGTAATAATATATCTGGTCTCCCTTATGCATACTGTATATTATGTAAATTTAAGTATCTATGTGTGTAAGTATCTTAATGTGTGAAAATCAAAATATACTCTGAATGATAGTGGTCGTTGACTTGTTCTTTCAATTCAAGCACACAAGTCAACAGCCAAATTATCATGAAATATAGAATTAGAAATTATTTTATCATCTGTCTCAATCTACATATACGAATCATGAATTTAAGAATGTTAATATATTATATATGCATTAAGTATTAAATTGTTAATTTTGGACAATTAGTATGTTTAGCATCTCATATCAGAGTTTGAAATTGCTGACTGCCCATGGCAGTCTGTTTTTGAGGTAGGGATTAATCTCTATACTTGTAGTCCTGGTCATTTAAACTCTCTATTCTTTTTTTTCAGGGTATAATAAGTTTGTAGAAAATAATTAAAGTATAATATATCAAGGGAGCACTTTTAGTTAAATGTACTAGCTATAGTATGAGTTGACCTACGATTAGTGCTGTCAAATCGGATGATTTTTAGTAACCGGGTACTCGCCTACTTTTCAGTTCAAGTAGCTGGTTATGCAGATGATTTTTTCTTTAGACCTCAAAATACCTCCTTTTGCAATATACTAAACAGGAACTAGTATAAGTATTTGTAACTTCGTAACCATTTCCATATTTTTTTTTTGCATATTTTCCATATTTGCATATATGGAATAAAGACAAGTACATGTGTATGCATGTAAATCTGCATATCTGACATGCTTTGATTGGCTAATGCACTGATGTGTGAATTAGTAAAATGAGCATGAACTAGCGAGAAAGCTTTTCATTGTGACTGCATTGCCTGATATAAATAACTGTTCTCTTATTCTTAGTATACATACTATTTTTGGTATAGAGGAGAAACTCTCATTGAATCTCAAGACATTTAAAATTACTTCTTTATTAAAATCTAGTTTGTAATGTCACTTATGTACTCTTCTTTCCCGTCTTTGGTGTATATAAACCATATCCAAAACAATTAATATAACATCTCTGTGCGCCGGTTACACATTTGACGTCATTTTAGTCAAACCCAATTCCAAAGATACTTTGAAAATCATTAAACGAATTGTCTGTTTCTTAAATGCTATACGAACGATTTCTAAATGGAGGTAAATTATTGACAAACAAGTTAATGAAACAAGAATATCAGCAGTCTTGTTCCAGGTCATCATTTTGTAAGTTTTATGGTTGATATTATGGCTTGTCAGCAAATACAATTTATCATCGAGTCAAATGCTGACTGACGTTTTTCATACCAATTGTTAGTTGTTATTTATACACTGAATTGACGACGGATGTTTCCGTTATTTGATGGTCGTGACGTTAAGCACACGGCCGGTGTGACTGGTCAGCAGGGGATGCTCACTCCTCCATGGCACATGATCCCACCTCTGATGTTTCAGAAGTCTGTTTTCTCTGCTCCTATTTTGTATTGTTTTATGGATTTGATATTGAATACTGTTTATTATCTCAATATCCTTCTTATAATTATGAAGTTTTGATATATATATATATAAGATTTTCATTCTGGTTTCACTGATTAAAATTTGAGTTCAATGTTTTACAGTCAGTAAATTGCTATTTCTTTTGTTTGTTTACTTATATCAGACCAATGGTGTCAACATATTCTCAAATAATTAGAATAAACTTACATATATGTACAACTCTTAAACTAGAGTACTTTTTGTCACTGAAGTTATATGATTGGTCAAAAATTGACTTACTTTCATTTTTGTGTCACTTTCAGAGCAGAACAACACTTAGAGATAACTTTACTTGGTGCCTGTCTGTCCGTCTGTCACACTTTACATCTCCAGAACTGTAAGAGGTATGGTTTTGACATTTTGCAAATATATTTCTTGGCACTAGGGCTTTTGTAAATCACCATGGCTAATGACCCCATGACCTTTGACCTACTTCGCAAAATTATATTGCCGATAAATTTGGTTATTTAATCAAGAGGAAAGCGCCAAGTCAATCGCATTTTTATTTAGCTCATGCACTGATTGTCATTGAAAATGAATATGCTATTATTACAATTTACTTGACTTGCCCTTCTTTACAAAACATATTCTGTACAGTTTGTTTTAAATTATGGCTTTCAAATTTTGAGAGAGTTTAATTAGCATTTATACATTTTTATGAGCTCATGATACTATACTTTGAAACCCTTTCTTTCTGAGGATTTTTGGAAGCACCTACATGTGTATTAATAAAATGATAAATATTTATTTCTCATAATTTCAATTAAATTATTCATTTGATTGCCAGATTCTATCCCAGTCTTTTCCGTTTGGTCCTTTTTTCCTTGCAGACAAATGCATGAACCTCCAAGGCTCCATGCTTATGTTATATTAATATCTGGCCACTCTTAGATTTATTTATCTCTTTAATGAAGCCACATAGCAGGCTACTTATACATTCCTCAAAATACTCTAGTTCCTATATAATATCAACAGTAAAATTATTTCAAAAAGATTTGATGCTTCATAGTGATCAGTCTGTTCATTCATCTGTCTGTCAAATAAACATATCCCTTGTTAAGAATACAGGTGACTCTCAATACTTCAATCTTTGATTTTTTTAAATTAGGTACATGAAGTTGCTTCCTAACGTCTGAAAGTTCTATTACAATCATCATTACTTTTATTAGTTTTCTTCATGTATTAAAGTTTAATGTATTTTGAACTTTAAAACTTTTATTTGTTCCAGGTAAGAGAGAAATTCAGAAATTCTAAAATTGCCCAAGGAGTTCGTGGATTGCATCATACTGCTTACAGACCTTGACAAAAGACAGTGTCTTGAAAAAAAACTGAAAATATTCAGTGAAAAATATTGATGAGAGAAAGATCCACTAGAAATCTTGAAGCCTTTGAGCTGAAATCTGGACTTAACTGGTATGTCTTACTAGGTCATCAGTCATGTATAATAAATACAATAAACACTTTAGTACAATCTTTAAATATATAATTTGTAGCTCGCATACTTCAATTATTTCATGACATTTAAGTAAGAATGAGAAATTCCTAGCTAGATTAAAAACTATTATAGACCAAATTTGATATTGTGAAATAATTCATCTAGAAAATCAGATATGAGTACATGTGTGTAAACTTGCATGTAAATTAATTGTTAAATAAGTTCAATTTATCATTAAGTTGCAAGTTAACTAATTGTAGTGCATCTTTAATGTAAAAGTATGGATGAAAACCATTTGATTTTTGTACCTTTGAATGTATTATTCAATTTGTATAAGCTCTTTTGATAAATTGTTTGATATTTTATAAAAGTTTTTAGTACATGCAATCACTAGATGTGTCATAATTTTGATTTGATTACTATTCTGTTTTTAAGAAGTAAAAAAGTAAAAAGTACCATGTAGCTTATTCTAGTTTAGTGGCACATCGGACTGGTATATCATGTATATTGAACTGTCAATGAAATAAAAGTCTAAATAGTCAAATATGCACTATCTTGTAGTTTGGTATGGTATTAAATGTTAAACAACTACTTTTTTTTAATAAGCAAAGGATATGCTTATGTGACTGTATTTTCATATGCGGTGAAAATAAAATAATTTTAAGCATTTGAATTATTTTGATTTTTTTTTTGTTTTTGGTCTCTGCATGTTTATTGATTGCAAATATGCATATTGAACATGGCATCCACATATTGCTAAACTTCATGCATATGGGGCATAGCTTTTACTGAATCTTATTATCTTAATCATAACTTTGAAATTTTTTGTAAATGCATAACATGTAGTCATGGTTTCAACTGGTCAACTGTATTACAGGTATCATTGTCTAGTTAATAGAAGCCCTGGCATAGTCTACAACTTCTAGCTAGACAGCGATTCCTTTTATATCCAATTAACTGTGAAAAAAAATTGTTAATTTAGATTGGAAAACTTTCAAAGAGTCATCACAGAGACTGAAAACAAATAGAAATTTTCTTCAATCACAAAGTATTTAAACAGATATAGATATTTGTTTCCCAGAGTGGAATTCAAACACATGACATAAGGATCAACTTCTTAACTCTTAACTTCTTAACTCATAGACTCCTGAGCAAAGGCCCTTACCACTGTACAACAACAACAAGCTACTGTACGCTTATAAACTGTTCTCTCTCTGTAAGATTTAAATGCAATGACTATAGTTTTATATACAACATGTACAAGGTTACCTAACCTAACTGATCATGTTGAGTCATATTAGCACAAATTTCTTTCAGCTAACCTTGAAGGATGATCATCAGCAACTATTTTGGATGGATACAATTTGTTAATTAATGTATAAACAACAAAATTACTGTGAAAAAGAATTGTCTACTTAAGCCAGAAGTTATATTTATGAAAATATACACTGGTCTCCATAAGCCATATGAGAGAAACATAAAATATTAGGGAGACCACTTTTTTCATATATTTTTAGTAGGCAGGTTTAATGAAAAAATGAGGCAAGAGTAGGCTAAATGGTGGTCTATAGATCATGGATCTGGTATTCCTCTTTAGAAAAATGCATAATTAAAAAAAATGTATATTGTCTCCTTAAGCCATATATAAAGGTCTGGTCTCCCTAGTCCATAAATCAGAGTTATATATATATATATATATATATATATATATATTTGTTTGAATTTTTTAGCTGGAATAATTATTTTTAATTATGTGAAAATTTTTTAGCTATATAATAACAACACACTTTAAACTCTAGATACTTACCAATATATGAAAGAAAATATATTTGTCAATAAGCAGTTTACATGAATGTTCAATCATTGCACTAATTGATAAATGATCTGTCAGTTTCCTTAAATGAAATGTATCTTTCCCTTATTTACTCAAACCCCAAATTAACTTTTATACCCAAATTAAATAAAATTATCAAATCTTTGCTACAATTATGTACTAGTAAAGTTATAATTGTAACCTAGGAAGTGAAGAGTGCAAGAGCAAGAATAAAAATGATTAGGTGCATATATCCCAGGGATACAGTCACATCCTTAAAAAGCAATGTCCTTACCCTTGATTCAGATTATTCTGTCTCAATTTTTCTATGACATGTGCACAAAGAAAAACTATTAGCTTTCCATGAGCAACGGAGCTACCTTGATACAGTACCCGCATCCTTATTCTTTACAGGATACACGATACGATAGGATACACGCACGATACGATACGATACGATAGGATAAACGCACGATACGATAGGATACACGCACGATAGGACAGGATACACGTACGATAGGAGAAACGCAAAACACGATAAACACAAAACACGATAAACGCAAAACAAGATAGACCTGATAAACAATCTTCACTATAGGATAAACGCAAAACCTGATAGGATTGTTTCAAAATGCGAAACGTTTTCTGACAAGACGAAAATATTATTTTGTTTAGTTACTACAATATTTTATTTTAAGTACTTGCAAAGCTTCAAATCTAAATTATGCAGTACATTTAATCATTATAAAACAAATTGAGATGACTGGTAATTTTACAAAAGTTGTGTCTTTATACATATTTTTTGACATTGATGAAATGGATTATTATGAAATGGAGACTGTAATTTTTTTAATTATTATTTCTACTCAAGGGTGTGGATTTACGATTATTTGTGTAAATGAATTCTCATCTTAAGGTTGAACTAAGACTCCTTCACGGAAGAAATTTACGCAATAAAATAAATATTTGTATTTAATGTCTAAAGCTTACAATCTGCGGTATATATCCAAAAATCGCAATTAAATATTAAAATCTTAGGGAATAAATACATGTAGAAGACCGGCCGGAATACTGGTTCAAAGAAATCAGCTTTAAAGAACTATACGAGGGTTGTTCGAAAAGTTCGTGGACAACTGCCATATCTTTTTTATTTGGCGTCATATGTTATCCAAATTTGGTAGAAATAATTTAACAATAAATCCAAATGATATTTATGAATTTTGACAACATATTATGATTAATTAAAAACTTATCCAGATTTTAAAAATGCAAAAATCGGATCGCGGAGCAGGTCAAAATTTAGTCAGTTACAGACAATACAATAAATAATGTCTATAGTCATATTCTCTGTAAACTGGATGAAAACCGTAAAACTACCTAGAAATTCAAATTAAAATTTGTTACATCGATACGTGTACCAAATGATGGTTTTATATTTTGCTTTGTTGAAAAGAAATCAACTTGAGAAGATAAGTTGTCCTTATTGAAAAGGACAAAAATGATGACGTTTTAGAACATCACGGAGCAGCAGGTACCGAAGCAATTTAGTGTTTTTCTCAGGAAAAATCCTGAATAAACTCTAAAAATGTTAAAAGAATCAAGAAAATATGTCACAAGCGAGTTGTACATGTATATACAAAGAGTACATGCAATATTTGAGTGAAAGGGACTCTGTATCGGATGAGGATGACCTGTGAAGAAACGATTTTACTGAAAACTTTAAATTTTGAAACGTAAATGAAAGACAAAGGCGCTTCAGAGTTGCCTAATCTGAGAAAGCAGAGTTAAGTTCTAAAAAAAATTGAAACCTTTACAAAAGAAAATTATACAATATGAGATCAATTCTTAAAAAAAAAACAAATTTCAAGAATTAGAAAAATAGTTTAATGAATGGGCATTGGAATATTCTGTGTGAAATGTATAGGTATAGTATCTATTATAAATTTTCGACGCTATGTCTTGACGTTACATTGCCGTTTTGTGTGCTCCACGGGTACAAAACATGTTGATTTTAAAATGAAGTAAATTTATTTGTGTTAAATCGAATGGAATGAAATTTCACACATCAACAAAGCAAATATTTTTACATATTATAATGTGCTTGTTTTGAATTTCCAGTGAGTAATATAACGAAGATGGGCATCGTCCACGAACTTTTCGAACAACCCTCGTATATTTCAAGAAAATTAATTTCCTGAGTAGAAATCTTAATAATTGTTAATATAATGGCGCTCTGCATTAATACATTAAACTGTGTCAACAGAATATGAACCTGCTACAACTACATGTACATGTACGTTTACGCTAAGCACTAACTTATATACATGTAAACGTTTATATATCAGATACTTAAAGCCTCGTATTAATTAACGAACATTGAATGACTTTTTTTTCCTTTACAACAAAAAACACAAAAATTTAAAAACAAATATTAAAAGGGTAAAATGCGTATTTTCCGACTAAATAATTATAAATCATTTCTACTAAACTTTGTGTGTACTGTTTCTAATGCAAATTAATTATTAAACCCTGAAAATTAATTATTTTAGACTTACCCGGTAATCTCTTATACGGCGTATTCGAAGGGCGGGATGTTGAAAGTTCCTAACCAATTTAAAATTAGATAAACATCATCTAACCAAATACATGTAGCCAAAAATAAATATTGACTTCTTAAATAAAGATATATTCGTATGGAATGAAATCGATTAATACTAAAGATTGATTGGGTGCAATACATTTACTCGTCTTGCATGGTCACGGCGGAATCAGACTTCTTTTTTTGATTATAGTAAAATACCGTAGAAAAAATAATGCGAGCAAATCCTCATAGTTTAAAATGTTAGAATTATTTCAATCTTTTCTACGATCAAAGAAATTGTTTCCTAGAATTAATTCTGTCTGTAACCCGATGAAAACCCGGTGATCCGAAAGAAAAACCGATGATCCGAAAGTTCATGTACCATAAGTGCAGTATTTTTTTTTTTTAATTTCATTAAAAGACTTATTTGCAAAAAGTTATGGAAACATCCTACAGATAAAATAAATCAGCGGATAGAGTTATGTGATTTTGTTTTATCTAAATTCAAGCTAATTTTCATCAAATTCATAAAATGTACAATTATTTTATTGATTTAGAAAAAAAAAATCTGTTATGAGTGTACATGTAGTTCACGCAAGGTGAGAACACAATCCCGAATATAGATACTGTTTGACACAAGATGAGAGAGCAGTTCAGGTATGTTGACGGTGAATACACACGTGCCGAGCTATCATTAAGGGGGCTAGGGGAGAAGGGGAAGGGGTGTTGACCGCACAGAAAGGCAGTGTGCTGATTAGATAGGTACACATAAGTGTCAGCTTAATGGTAGGGAAAGCTCTTCGATTTTATACGCTGGTGCATTATATTTTAGTTTATTTCCACGCCAAAAACGTAAGCTGTTGAAATCCATCATGTTTTTTCCCTGTTTATTATTTTTAGATTTTCTAATGCCAGATAAAATTAATGTAAAACTTCTATTTTATAGTAACTGCCATGAATTGTGTGATAAATCGGGTAGAGCATTTTCATGCATTACATTTTATAATTTTGATATTATTCTTTTTTGAATTGAGACGTATTAAGAAATTTAACTAATTAGATAGTGCTAAAATAAATTCCAAAAATTGTACATATACGGAGAAAATCTGTGTTAAAGTTATCTGGATCAATGTCTTAAATGCTTAAAGCTTCGTTATTATTTGTTTTAAAATCAAGATTTTAAATAATTGTGCATACATGTACATGCAGATCAGAGGCGAAAACACATTCCTAATATTACTAGACGATTGATCGGAAGAAAAAAAAAATGAAGATTTTATTTTAAAAAGACACATATAAATCCTCTGCGAATTATTATTAAAATTTTCTGTGACTTACCGAGAATCAACCCCTCGTGACTGATTTCCATGAATTAAAAAAAAGGGACTCGATTATTTCATTTTCAAAAATTAATTTTGATTCTCTGATTGTCTATGATATGATTATTTTCTTAATTAAATTTATTATTAATTGTTTAATTTATTAATTATATTATTCATATATTTATTCTTTTCCTTCCACGCTTTAATATTTCTTTCAATGATGAAAAACTAAGGAATTAAACTATCTTTTCTCTTTCTTGGTTAAAACAATCTTATTTTAGTTAACAAAACGAAAAAGAAACTCGGAATATCACGGTAGATTCTTCTTGTAGAAAAGATAAAAAGCGAGGATTTCCGAATATACACGGTAAACGCAAAACACGATACACGATAGAACCTGATAAACGATCTACACGATAAACGCAAAACACGATAAACGCAAAACACGATAAACGGAAAACACGATAGAAAACGCAAAACACGGTAAACAGAAAACACGATACGATAGGATACACGCACGATACGATAGGATACACGCACGATAGGACACGATAGATTTGTAAAGAATAACGATGCGGGTACTGTAGCCACTGAATTTGATAAAGTTTATGCAATTTCCAAAGGAAACATGGGACAACTACACACTTGAGAAGAAGGATATGGATTGATTGACTGTATAGTGTTAAACGTCCCTCTCGAGAATTTTTCACTCATATGGAGACGCCATTACTTGGGGGTGGAGAGCTGCACATTTTGTCCTATACTCGGCACTTAGGGCCATTGAGCATGGAGGGATCTTTTTCGTGCCAGCACCTACAGTGACACGGGACCTCGGTTTATACGGTCTCATCCGAAGGACTGGTCTCCACGTCCCACAGTGGGATTCGAACCCGCGACGTAAGGATTGACTCCTTACTTCGCGACTTTAGAGCAGACGCTCTAACCACTGTGCCACGCGGGCGCCGAAAGATATGGACATAACTAACAGTATACAATCTCAAAGTTCATACAAGAATACAAAATAGAAGCAGAGAAAACACGGACCTCCGACACATCAGACGTGGGAGCAGGTGCCATTGAGGAGTGAGCATTCCCTGCTAAACGGTCACACCCGTCGTGTGCTCCTTCTCATGATCAGGAAATAACGGAAAAATCTGTTGTCAATTCAGTTTATAAAAATGGACCAACAATTGGTATGAAAAACGTCATTCAGCATATGACAATGAGCTCTTAATTTTACTAGTACATTTGTGTTCTTAAATAAAGGATTAGCTTTGTCTTGTTGGTTAATTGTGTTGTCTATTTTTTGGAGGGGTGAGGGGGGGGGGCGGGGGGGTGGGAGGGGGGGGTTGGGGGCAGTATTTCAGCCAAATCTGAACTTAAACCTAAATGCGTAAATTATATGCATTTATGTTAAGCAATTCCTATGTTCTTCATGGATTGGTTGTTGACGGGGAAAGGAGAGGGAGTGGGGTAACAGAATCAAGAAGAAAAGATTTAATCAGCGTACAATGTTACTAATGAAAACAAAATGCTTGTTTTCCTCAAAATTGTATCATATTTAGATGTTAGTCAGTACTAACTGGGCTTTGTCTTAGTGCGGAAAGGTCAATACTTATGACGCAACAGTACATAATGAAAGAAAACTATATATCTCTCTTTTATTTTTTTCATAAATGTATACATTTTTCTTTGTTAAAATAAATTTATTTTTATAAATTAAAAAAAAATTATTTCTTACAAAAATTATATGAATTACAACATCTTTACACAAATACTTTTCTTAAGATATTACGTATTATGCATGGTGGAAAATAAAAAAAAAAAAACGACAAAAATGGCGTATTACTAACATTGAGCTCCATTATATAGTTTTTCAAGATAAAAAATTGCTTTCATTTTGAAGATATAAGTCAAATAGTTTAAATATACGTTGATTTTGAATTTGATTTTTGGTACTTTTTAGAACATTTACTTGAAGCAAAATAAAGTCTGAATATAATTTTTGTTTGCAGTTCTTAATTATTTTTTAGCTTGTGCTGTTGGGTAAAATGAGTAGATAAATTATATCAATAATGCCAAAATTTAAAGGTAAATTGGTAAGGAAAGAAATGTCAAAGATGTGATTATTTCACTCAAATACTTTTCAGACATACAGATATCTAACACCGCTAACGCCAGGTATTCAATTTGTCGGCACGACCAAGTTTGTTGTAGGACCAAAGTGCTCCCAGAGTATAAATTCAATGCCTAAATAACAAATATGAAGAAAGAGGCGACATACAGCAATGTTAATTGGACAAAAACTGGCAAAATATAAGAAATTTGACATAGCATGTTTTATTAGATTCACAAACACCTTAATAAGACACACTGTGCTTAATTTCGTATCTGTCTTCATTCTTGTTCATGATAAACATCTTCCATTCTTTTTATTACAGTATTTATTGAAAAATATATATGCAAGCCCGCCACCAAATATGCCAGATAACATCCACATAGCCGATAACGCAATGAGGAAATGTCATCTTGTACATTAAAAAGGAGTTTAGAGTCATAAAATTATATTTTGAAGGATTAATTACCGTATATACTCGCCTATAAGTCGGTCGGCCTATAAGTCGGTTGTATTTTTTGACGTTATTTTAGTGGGTTTGCTATTGACCCGCTTATAAGTCGGTACAATTTTTTGCCAAAATCTGGTGACAATTTCAAGTAAATCCATTGATGTTTTAACCTGGTTTCAATTAATATTTTTCGAAATGACACTGATATTTAATCTTAAATTATGAAAAAGACAATGCTCACTTAAAATTATTAAAATATGTAAATAGTTGTTATTTATATGTAAAATCCAAGAATACATAAATTATCTTATATATCCAGACATTTTCTTTGATAATCGTCGGACATGCAAATAAGATACTACCTTTTAGCCTCCAGAAAAATACCAGTCTCTTTATGACTCGCCTATAAGTCGGACATAGAGTTTTAGACCAATATTTAACTCCCAAAATACCGACTATAGGCGAGTATATACGGTACTTTTCTAAGCATTAAAAGATAAACGACCAAGGACTATACAAGTATAATGATTTGAATTGCAGTGACATTGCAATTTTTTTTTTTAGAAACATATTTACATGTATCTGTATAACTATTAAACCATCATTTCACTGATGTTTTCAATTTTATTTGTAATTGTCGTGAATTGAAAAAAATAGTAACAATGCGAAATGTAATAAAAACGTAAAATGAAATAAACCGGGATTATAGCATTTTGTGTTATTACAAATTGTATCGAAATTAAAGCAGAATGTCATAACGCAAAATGTAACAACATACTCTTTACGATTATTACATTTTGCGTCATTAGATTTTGCATTGGGATCAAAGCAAAATGTAATATTGCAAAATGTAATGGCATATTTTTTGGAATTTAATGTTTTGTTTCTATTGATTGTAGACTAAGCAAAGGACAAGAACGTAAAATGTAAAACACACTGTTTTGTTAGCCAGGTTGAGTTGGATTTTTAATTGAGTAGTTAGCAAAGAAAAAAAAATCCCCCCCCCCCTCTCTCTCTTTCATTCTCTAATAATAAAATGAATTGATTCTACTTCTTCATAGTATTACATACCACGTAAAGAAAAGACCGCATCATTGCCCCTCCTCACTAGACACACAAGCATACACTTCTAGTTTGCTTACCATTGTGCACATCCCATATTTTATGTGGCGTGACACCAGGTAAAACGGCTTATTGAGAACCCTGGTATATCTCTGAACTTTATCGGCTTAAGAGATATCGTTATCGAAATAATAGATGTTTTACAGTGTTCCATTTTAAAAAAAATGGAATCTCGGGGCAATAAATTAGGAATTTTACTACATTTTTATTGTGTACCTTATACATCTTTCTTTAAACTTCTAATTGCAATTTCAGCCCTGTTCAGGAGTACTGTAACCTGTTAACCAAATAATCAGTCAGATCAATGAGAAATAACAGACATATCTGTAAATGTTCTTAAAATTTTATTTGAAATTTAGAAACATTATGAATGTTGATAAGTTTTTTTATAATAATGTTTTATTTTATTTGCAGATTATTAAGTTGGACTCTCCGAATTTTGGTGTCGGGTTTGTCAGTTGCTGTTTAAATAGCATGTTATTACATAGCCTTGCTTATATTTTTTAAGGATATAAGTTAAGGCACTGACAAGTATTGTAAACGGATAACATTGTTTATCTATTGCAGTCATCTGTTGAATTATATTTTTATACATGCCATTTTGACAGTTCAAGTTTGTTCATGGTGACAATTAAGGATGACTTTGTGTCACATCTGGTCACAAAACTTATCAGTTTATGTTACATGTATCTCATGTTTTATTCATTTTTCAATTTGTTATTTTTTCTGGTAGGAAACAAAATTATTCTTTTTAAGAATATCTATAAATGTGTATTTTGTTACAAATATCTGATTAAGTAGTCGAAAAGTCTTTGGGTTAACAGACTAACAAAAATTCAGTGTCTGATTCCCATCCCTAATATATTTATAAATATATAACAGTATAAAACTAATTCTACTCGCTCTCTTTGGTGATAAAAATATGGACTAGAACTGTAACAGTTAAAGATAGTATTTAAATGCCTGTAATAAATAAACATGCTACTAACAAACTGAGCATATTCTTTACATTTTTATTTTTTGGCAATATAAGAAAGAGTCTATGAACAAAAATATTATGTCATTTTTTGTTTTTCTTTTTTTTTAATTTTTGTTACTTGCATGAATAAACATTTGTTGATATAAGTTTCTTTTATCTTAAAATTAAATTAAAACAGATATGGTATTCTGATCAAAAAAACAGAATACTACTTTACAGAAAATCTTTATAATATTTTTTATTAAAGTTTTCAATGATGGAACTTGTGATACGATTATTACTTTAATCGATGGAAACGTCTTATCTGGACACTGGAATTTACAATTCAAGAACTTCCTTGTTCAGAATAACAATGAAAATAGTTACTTGGTTTGTAATCTTTAAACAGAGGAGCAGAGAAAAGAAATTTAAAAAAAAACATGATAAATCGTTTTCACTATATCTTACTATAAATTTATGTTAAAACTTACGATAAAAGTATTTTTCAAAAGAATTCTCTAGAAAGTGCGAAATTTGTTGTAATTTTCCGTGAGCCTTATCCCTCTCTTAAGTATTTCTAAATCGATTTTATAGTAAAAATATACTGTTTTCAGATTTTTTTTTTGCCTCGTGTTATTTTTGCCCTTTCACACTTGAGAACAACATTGTCCCGTTTTAAGGTCATCAAATCAGAGTCCTTGTTAGCAAATTATGCTTTGTTATCTGAATTCGCTTTGTTTTAAATTCGCCCAATCAAGAAGAGAGCGAAAGGGGTGTATATAAAAAGGGGCGAAAATTTACCTGTATACAGTAATCACAAAAACAAGTTACAAGATAAATTGAACTTTCTAAAGCAACGTCAATAATTCATGTTTTTTTTTCACAAGCATTGCCGATAAATTAAATGAAATAGATTACAAAATATCTAAGATGTAAGTTTCACCAAATATTTTCGTATGACCTACCTTTTAACAGACTAGAGCTTGTGACGTGTATTTCAAACTTCCTTGCATCACAATTGTTTGCAATCGGTATGTGTTGTCAGGAGGCCTAACATGTGCTTTACTGACAAATGTTGAAAACTTTACTTTATTTTCATCCACTTATTGAATAACTTCTACGAATGCGTTTATGAAAAGTACATAAGATTTATCGTAAGAGATTTGTAAATTTATATCTTACGCAAAAACTTTTCTGGTGAATAGAGCTATAGAACCCGAGATGCAGAAGTCCTGAAGTATACAATTTTGAAGGAAATCTTTAATTTGTGTATTAAATACAAATGAAGATTACACAGCTCAACAAAATTTTTAAGCTCACATGGTTTTTCACTCAAATTAAGGTCACATTGTTATGATGTAATATTGTGTATCGAGACTACAAAATGCGTTTTACATGTATTTGTTTACATAATTTGAGTTTTATTTCATTTACTAAAAACATAATTCACACAAACCAATAAGTAGAACTATAATATAAATTCACTGCTGAGAAATAACAACTATTCTCATTTGAATTTTTTTGGTTTTTTGCCAATTGCAGTTGTCTTTTTATCCGTTTTTTTAAAGCAATAGCTCTTCGCAGAAACGTAGACATTTGCAAAACACAGCTAGCGTAACTTGTATTTTTTTTTAAAACATTTTGACGCTTTAACTCGGGGTGGTAATAGTATTTTTCATCTGTTTGATTGCTTTCTATGTTAATTATCTAGAATAACGAGAGATTCATCCCAATGCAAAATTTTAAAATTTCAAACCGTAAATGCAGAAGAATTGTCCTTTTCATAGAAAGAGTTTACTTTAAAAGAAATATAAACAATACTTCATTATGCTACCCTTAAGTGTTGTTTCCTTCTGCAATGTTATTCCTTTTCGGTGCTACATTTCGACAAAACCAAGAGGAGTATGGTAAATGAGTGAAGATTTTTTTAAAAATATTCACTTTGAAAAAGAAAATTTAAAATTTTCAACTACATGGTATCATGGAAAGCTTGTTTTATACAATTTGTAAAAACATATGGTAGAATCGTATAGTCGAAACATCCTACTATTTATTTTTAAATTCCCCTTTAAAATATCCACTTTGGAAACTTTAGATAATAATTTTAAAAGACATTTATGATTGACATTATATATGTAATATAATAGAGGGTTATGTCATTGTACTGCAGTTCGAAAATGGTAATTTTTTATTACAACAATTCGACCTTAACTTGTGCGAAAAACCATGTGAGCTTAAAAAGTTTGTTGAGCTGTATTCTCAAAATAATAATGTTTTTCACTATGAAATAAATAGATCACCGCCTTCTTATTGAAGCCCCACTTTCGGGCCACAACTTTCAAAGGTTTGGAAGAATCACATGATACTTACATTGTATGATACAGGAGAATTGAGCTTCTTTATCAATATTTGATGCACTTTCATCGTAAGAGCCCAATCCTAATTCTAAAACCATTATAATTTCTTCACTTATAGAAATGATGTTTTACGTTAAAATTGGTGTCAACTGGTTCAGAGGTTAGACGAATTACTGGTCGTAAATGGTTTGAAGAAAAAGCTGAAATATTCACATACAAACGGATTTTGCACGACGGTCAAAAAAGAGATAAATTGTGTAACTTAGCAAATATGACGATTTTCAACCTCATTTCTGGGACATGAGAATAACCCAGAAAGACGTTTCATTGCAGTATATTTACATGTACTATGTTATAATCCTTAAAAAATTACTTTCATTAATTTTACATTAGTTATCTTTATTAATATACGCTATATCATTGAAGCCAGTAAGTTAGTTCTAGGATAAAAAAAAATCTGGCGGCCGCTAGAAAAATTTTTAGAACCGCCAGTTAACCTTTTTGCTTAAGATGTGACTTTTTCCCTAGAAATCGTTGTAAATATACTACCTACGTTTGTAAGTCATGTGGGCTTATCTCTGCGTCGAAAAGTAATTCACGGTTATTTGTAATCATCTAGATAACTTTTACATTGGTATAATATCTAAATAGACTTATCCCCGTGTGTTAGTTCAGTAAGCTAATCCCAGCTTCAAAATCAAGCTATCTGAATCCACTAGTTTTTATTTTGAATCGGTATCATAAAACGGTTAAAGTGTATCATTGAGGGAGTTATGAAGATTCAAAGTCCCCTCTACCAGGACTATTTCGCCTCAGGATATAGCCCTGACCTTTGGGAACTCGAATCTTGCAAACTCTCTCAATGATATACTTCAACTAAAAAAACCGTTCACGGTAGCTCAGTCGGTAGAGCGCTCGCTCCGTGATAGGGGGGTCGTGAGTTCGTATCTCGGCCGCGACTGACCCAGTCGATAAAATGGGTAGCAACTGTTCCTTCGCCATGCGCTCGGCACTTTGAAGTGAAAGTTGCGGGTCCTTCGGATGAGACCTTAAAAACCGAGGCCCCGTGTCAGCGGCAGGCGTTGGCACGATAAAGATCCCTCACTGCTCCATGGCCCTGAGTGCCGAGTAAAAGTCAACATTTGAAGCCCTTCACCGGCATACGGTGACGTCTCCATATGAGTGAAAAATTCTCGAGAATGACGTTAAACAATATACAATCAATCAATCAAACAACTAAAAAATAATGCGATTATGTCTTTTGCTATTATTCAAATGCAATCTATTTATAGTGTTGGTCATACCTTACATATCTTTAGGGAATACTTGTAACTGTCTTATTTTTCTATTTCATGATGTGGTCAATCGATTGAGCATCGTCATAAAATTGAAAAATCTGACAGCTATTCCTTATATTTACATGGTATTGATTCCGCCAATTAATGTGCTGGAAGCCCCGACTTTTATCTTTATTTTCCCGCCCTGCACGTGATTTTTTTTAACCGCGTCTTTCGATGAACCAGTGCATTGATGGAGAAATAAAGTGTATTGACTATTTGAAATTTTGTGTCGAACAAAGACATTGGAAATTTAAATATAAAAAAGTTCCCTGTCATAACACTGTATAGAATATGAATAAATAACCAAACTCCGTAACTCACTGAGAGAATGACAGTAATAATGTGGGATTGCTATGTAATCTGAGAAAAAAAATGCATTTATAAATGTCATTAAACGTCCTCGACAAATTAATAACTGCGTGTTTAGAAGTCATATGTCCTTTTTGAATAAATGGGTAAACACATGAAATTGTGTAACTTCACATGTAAAACTGAAAGTTAGCCCTTATTTTACTGAGATATCGTCTTCCTGAAAAAGGTGGTACAGATTAACGATAAAGCGTCAACAAATATTTGAAACAGGTAAATCCATCCAGCAGATACTTCTCTTCTTCGATGATCTTTTAGGTAAAAGCTGGCAGAGGATGCCAAACGTCCTTGATATATTTGTACAACATTGGCATCAATTACTAGTATATGTGGGATTTAAAAAAAAGGAAAAAAAAATATTAATTATTTTATGAATTTTAAATAAGTTGAAAAATAATGGAAAGAAAACATCGCTGACATTAACATTTATTTAAGTATATTTCAGGAATAACATCATACATTATTTTGAGTCTGAAATTAAGAAACTAGACAAAGCATATTGATATGATATACAAATATACACAGGGAAGGAAATGAAGCATTTTTAAATCACGATCTTTCATCAGTTACATAAAACATCACCTGCTATAATCGTAAAAATGTACGTCGGCAAGTTTAAGGATATTGTACCGTATTTTTGTAAGGACTACATATACAATCTTAATAAAAGAAAAAAAATATTCGCAGCGATAATCGTGTGCTTAGTGGTGCCGTGCTTGGTCCAGCTACTTCATCAACTTGAGTTACATTAGTGAATTCTGTGTGATTGCGTATTCTGCAAAAGACTACCTGTTGGGTACAGCGTCCACATCAACCAATTTCGAGGTGATGAAGTCTCTTTTTACCTATACCGTTGGGGAAAGTGTCCACTTCAGATTTATCGTGGTTGGAATACATAGTGTTTGTGTATTCCATCGCAACTCAACGCAATTGGACAAGTGCAACACATATTCTTAAGCTCGTTCCAGTTTGTACTGACTTGATTGATATTTGAATTGATTGATTGATTGATTAATAATTGATTGATTGACAAGTAATTGACTTGATTGATATTTGAACTGATTGATTGACTGATTGATTAATAACTGATTGATTGAATTTGATTTATTATTGTATTGGTGACGTTCATACACTTGTGACCTATCCAAAACATGATCCTCCCGATTTGGGTCGTCACATTTGTTGTATTGATTGTTGATTGTGGGGCAGCCCTGTGGTAACCCCAGTAAATTGATCAACGCGGCCAGAAGCACCATATTAAACAAGCAAAATTACATTCATGTTACTTTTTGATTCATAGAAAATCTGAAATAATTAGATGTAGGAGATTTTAAATATTATTTTTTTCACATCAACTTTTGTTCAATTTTTAATAGATATGGAAAACTGTGTTTAAAATCTAGCAGCGACTAAACATGTATTTTTGGCGGAATCGTGGCGTATGGAATTATTTTCTTTTCTGATTCTCAAAATTATACTACAACAATGAATTTAGATTCAGCAAAACTCGTTTAGTACGACCAAGGATATTGCAAATTCATGGATATATCGAAGACTCATTTTAGTGTAAGGCTCTATTTAGTCTAAGTAATGGATATTAGATGTAAATGATATTCGATGCCTTATCTTTTAATTTATATACTAGTATTTGAAATAAAAATTTACAGTTAATTCGTCCAGTTGAGCTGGGTACTGGTTAGACACGGACTTGCGTCAATAACGTTTTGTTTTAATTTTCTCAAAATATCGTCTTACCACCACATTGTGAATCAGTCCTTGTGGAAAACCCGGTATTTGTTGATAAGGATAAAGACTAGGAGAACTACCCTTTGGAGTATATTGGTAACCGGAATAGGTACATGTACCAGGAGAACTGCACTTTGGAGTATATTGGTAACAGGATAGGGACCAGGAGAACCAGGCTGATACTGGTTGTACTGCTTATCAAGTGTAAAGTGTAAAGAGAGGCCGGGAACTAGGATTGGTCACTTTCCCGTAAGAAGGGGGATCTGATAATAAAAAAAGACATTTTTTTCAATGTTACGTAACATTTCACCAAAGTGTCATTGTTATCATCACAACATATGATCTAAAGGTTAAGATAGATAAGATAGATGAGATATACTCATTAAGGATGACGTTTACTCATGCAGGTTTCATAAATCAGAGAGGAAATTTTATAAGTATTAATATTAAATAAAAAATTGTTCTAAATGGTTAAAATAACTAAGTTTTATCTCAATATCAATTTTAAAAAATAATATGTAAGTACTTGAAGAAAATGTACAGGAACAAAACTCAATTTATGACTATGCAGGGAAATTTTCGGACTAAATATCATTTTTTTTCCTTTTTGTTAAAATTTTTATTTCATGCAATATTAATCACAAAGTAAAGGTTGCATGTATTTTAAGACTTCAATTTGGAAATATTATATGAGATTAAGCTCATAAATTACTTAAGATAAATGAATGCTATGAAATAAAGAAATTAAAAAAAAAACATGTACAAAAACCACTCCAAACAACATATCTCAATAATTTGATCATTGACCCCATTTAATATTAATACTATGAGAATAAGGGAAACAAAAGTAACCTGAGGCTATATATAATTTAGAGTTCTTATCATTAGGATTTTTGTAATATTTGATTAAAAATAGGGGAAAAATATAAATATGATAGAGGAAATTCGGACTGTTATATTTATTACGTGTATGGTCCAAACTCTACTCTTTTCTTTATATGCAGCAACTCTGTCCCATTTATTTCATTATTTAAAGAGTTTCGTTGCTTGTGATATTTTGTTAGTAAAGAAAATAATTGGTCATCGTGTGAAAAATTGAGATATTTTCCGAGAAATACTTGGGGTCCACTAGCATGAAAACGAGGCTATTGACCTAGTTATTTGAAATTGAAATGTAACACAAGAATAACAGTTGTACAATGTACAATAGGTGGCTTTTCGTTCTTATCCGTGGAATTTCTAGTAATCTGAGTAAAAGTTTACCTTAAATTACAGAAGAAAACATGATTTTATATATAATAATGTAGATGTATTGTTTTTCGGAATGCAGTGTTTCTTGACATCATGAAAGACATACAAAGTCATCTTGCACATTTCTACCTGCAGGAATCCGATATGCACCTACTGATTTCCTTTATTAACTTAACAAATATTAAATGTCCATAAAACAGAATCTACTTAAAAATCTCTTAATTAGGAAATATAAATAAGGGCGGTGCCATTCGAATTGATAATCTGATACATCAAGGACGTTTTATCAGTTTAGAGTATATACATGTCTTATATGAACTTAAATTACCTGCAAAAACACCACACATTCTGTTACACCTGCTTCATATTGTGTTGTGTATTACTGATTTTAGACAGTAAAGGCTAATTACAATTTTAATTAGAAGACAAACGAAATGCCTTTTGTTTTCCATCTTCAGCTTTCCTTATTTTCCTTGGTGTTAATCTAGTTTATATATCAGCTTATAGTGTCTATGCTTCCAATTCATTTGTTATTCAAGAGGTGTCTCTACATGTAAGCATGATCAATTTTTAAAAACAATTTAGGCTATTCATTTATGTAATGTTGAATTGATGTTACTATGGAACATACTTTTTGAAAAAAAAATATCGATGTGTAAACGCTTGACGTTTACTCACAAACTAAATTAAAGTGCGAAGCACTTTTATGTTAATTTTGTGAGTGAAATGTCAAGAATTTACACATCGATGATTTTTTTTTTTAAAAAAGAATGTTTAATTCTTATAAGTCAAATCACGAATTTTTAAAACTATCTTAATTACGTCTCTGAGGCCTCCATACAATACGTTATTTCTGTACGGCGTAGGAATACTTTATACCGCAAAGGAAAGTTATCGAGATGAATTTCGACTAAGTTCTTCTTAAATTGTCAAAAACATCAATAATTAAACGTATTAAGACATATCGATTTTTTTTAGGTCAACAAATATCGTAATTACGAGCTTATTTAAGAATAGTTCGTCCTTGACTATGGTCATGTTGACATTAACGACAACGCTCAGAGCGAAAGTTGCAGACTGACGACGCTTTCGATTTGCAGATTTGTTCAAAGATTAAGGAAGAAAATAGAAATCAATAATTTGAATTTGACGCTAATAAGGCAAGAGTTTGAGATATGATTCTTTTCCCTGTCACAATGATAAAAACTGAGCTTATTCATACTTCGTGTTTTATGAACGTCGAGAATATGACATCAGCGATTTTTAAAATTCACACACGTGATCTGACAGTGGCATAAACATTTTTTTGGTGTCTGTCAGCTGATCAGTCCTGTTTGTCGCCAGTTTTATTTTATTTGATTAAATCTGAAGTTTCATGTATTCATAATTTAGTTAAAACAGACCAGAAATAACTTCTTTCAGTGTGTATATGATAGCCCATAAGCTTAGTCAAAAAAGTAGTTCTGATTGAAAACTCAACGATGTGTAAATATTTTTCTAAAACCTGTTCTTGTCCAATCAAAACACGGGGAATCGATAAATAAAATGAAGATTGGAATTAAACGGAATTAAACAGTCTTGTTCAAAGTATTCATTTCGTAACTAATATGTTTCTTATCATGACCATGTTAAAAATACTAAAGTGTAACGTATCATTGTCAGATTTGTTTAACAGGTATACCAACTATGAGACCTTTTTTATTCATGTAATTTTGACTACAAATCGTTCTGTCTAACGTATGAATACATAGAGGGGGAATCACAGCTGTGTTGTGACCTGAACACAGGGGATGCTTACTCCACATAGGTACCTGATTCAACCTCTGCAAAGTCACGTGACTGTTTTACATGTAGCATTGCGTGCGTTATTGTATACCAATTGTGAGGGCTTTAATTTGACTATAGATCGTTCTGTCTACCAGATCAATACATAGTGAGGATCAAAGCGAGGTTGTGACCAGTACACAGAAGATATTTACGCTTCCTAGGCACCTGATTAATCCTCTAGAATTTCAGGTGACTGTATTTTATGCCCTATGTTTATATTTGTTTTGTATTGAGATATATTTAAATCGGTAACTCTTGTTTGACTTAACTTTTTTACATAATATAGTTTATAACCAAAAGCATTTTCTTCAAATATATATAATATGACTCTAATCTTTGAAATGAAGCAAATGACATTTCTTCAATTTAACGGTTCATACATATTGCACTATTAACTGACAACATACGGGATCATGTATGGAAGAAATACTTTATTCAAAATCTTGAATGAATACGTTGACCCTCTCTACCTCAATCCCTTTTGTAAAAACTTAATCTCACAGTTAATTGTTATTTTCTAACTTGTTTTGTATAGTATCATGACTTAGATATTGAAATGTCATTTCACACGAAAATACTATATATACTTTTTAACTCAAAATTTTGTTAATCATAGTTTTAATATTTTGTTATTAATATACAACCAAATTGCCACTTTTCTAAGTATTTAGAATAAATTAAAATTCCTGAAAGTGCAAGGATTTGTCAATTAAACATGATCAGAAATTCGAAGTTTCAATAACCTTTGAAATAGGATTTAAAAAATATTTCGTGAAATGCTTTTGCAATATATACAAGTTGTAACATTAGAAACATCATAAAATTTTAGAAACATTACCTTCAAACCTATATCTATGCACCTTTAACATTTATCGCTTTGTAAAAAGTTTAAATCCGCCACCTATTACCTGCACTTTACCCTTTTATGCTTCGTAAACCATAGACATTTAAATCAATAAATGCACCCTGTTTAGAAGTGAGGTGTGTGTTTTACAATTTACTATCTGTTATAAATAACAGTTACTGTAAAATTGTCTAAAATGGTACGCTGAATGCTACGTAACAACATAACTGACTGCAGAGAATTGAATTTATAGATGTACATTTAAGTACCTTGTCATTTTGATCAATACATTTTCTGTGAAAGTTCAACTTTTGTTTTGAAACCCTTATTTATTGTAACACTGAATATACTGATTGCAAAGCAAAACACCTTTTCTTCCCCTTGTAAACATAATTTGTTCATTTCGCGTAAAAAGTACAACGGCATTTCTACTTACATTTTAATGAAATATTTAAAGATGTGGAAATCTCGTAATAAGAAAAAGGGGGTGTGGGGATGAGTCATACTTTTCAGCTGACTTTATCATGCAAAGCATTTAGTATACTGAGAATTTATTTTATGTAGACCTTTTTTTCTCATCAGATTAAAGATTCATATCAGATTAAAGATTTATTAGTTGTCATATATACCCTTGTACAACTGTACCTCCATCCGTTCGCAATGGGGTCAAGGTTACAGAAATTCATAACACTAACACCTTATATGTCCTACAATGCGTTCACAGATAAAATTTTTTAAATAGATTCGATTCTATTCATTTTGATGGGGATAAATTTGATTTTATATGAGTTGCGTAATTAATAAACTTTTTGTTGTTTGAGGATGTTTTACGGGAACGTTTAGTTCGTCAATACTAATTCTGGTTCAACCGTGAGCTTTCCTCTTATTGTTGAACCCAGCTTCTCTTAAAACCTCAAGACAAAAACACGAGTTACAAATATTGTACTTTTATATAGAATCAGCATGGAATAAACTTCTTATGAGTTTGGGAACTATCAGCACCGAAGGTCTGATTCCAACTGACTATCATTTTCAACAACAAATCAAACATACTGAACAAAGAGCGAGTAAAATAAAAGGATTAACAAAAGGTATATAGAAATCAAGTATCAAACAATTATTGAGCGAATGGTGACATTTTAGCAGTATGTATATAATAGAATTAAAGATGAAAGAATAAGTGTCAATAAATATAAACAGATGTCAATTAAGGAATTAGCTGTCCAATCTCTGACTATGCCTCAGGTGGGATTAAGGCTGTGCGGAATTTATATAATTTATCACATTTGCCGAAATATATGAAAAGTTTTGACAACAATTTATACAAGGTCCGAAAAGTTAATTTACACAGTAATTTAAAATAAGTTCAAAAAATGTTGTATTTTACATCGTAACAGATGTCTAGTTGCACATATTACACGTAAAACAATGTGTCATTCTAAACATAATAAAAAAGTTTGCAGTTGCAACACTTAATGATATTTCTCTCTTCAAGTGGATTTTAACATTTCCGGCTGTACCAAAATTACTACATGTTTATGCCTTTATGATAAAAAGTATTGAATTAAGGACGACAGACCTAATTCGAAATTTCGCGCCACTGCGCAGAAAGTCGCGCATCTGCCTTGAATCAGATTGACGTAATTAAGTTAAACTGAAGAAGACTCAAAATACTTTTTTGTAATCTAAAATCGTATTAACCAAATAAAAAAAATATCACAGATTATCCTGGCGATAACAATTATTGTTTTAAATATAAATT
>NW_026937546.1:0-7885 GCF_032062105.1 Saccostrea cuccullata
ACACTCAGAACCATATGTTTGAGACTCACAATCTGAAAACGTTGTTTATCATTAACCTTTTTTGCATTTGTCAATATTTAATATAAAATTAAATCTATAATTATGATTGTTTTATTTCTATTGAATGTCTGCTTTACTTACCAATACACGTTCTCTGGTCTCATCCAACTTCTTTCCAGCAGCACAAGTACAGGTGTACCCGGCACCGGGGGCATTCTGGGTACATGTTTCACTGCAGGGATTTGGATTACTTGTTTATGTCTACGGAAATAATAAAAAACAGAGAGAAGTAGTTCTTCTTTATCATTGCATTGTAAACATTTTTTGTCAAAATATAGGGAACCTGGAGTATTTCATTAATTGATCAATAGTTAATTTTACTTTTATATGTACAAAGACACAGTCATATGATCAAATGTAACATTGTTTTATCAATGATTTTTTATATAATGTTTAACTTAACGTCCATAAACATATCAAGATATTTTACATAAAAATATAGCTACCAGTGCAAGTAAAACCGTCATCATCTAAGCTGAATCCAGGATTACAGAAGCAATATTCCGATTCTAAATTAACTCCACACTTCTGCGTGCAGTTAAATGTAACGTTCTCACACCGTGTCCTTGCTTTAAAAGAAAAAATAAAATACAATCGTTATGAAACTTCAGTTATTTAGGTAATTCAAATACTCCTTATGAAACTGGACATATAACAGAAATGAAAAAAAGTAAAGTATTTACTTTCACAGGTAACCCTTGTTGTCGTATTCAGTGAGAACCCTGCATTACAAGAGCACCTAAAGCTTCCCTGGGTGTTGGTGCATATTTGATCACAGGGACTTGTAGGAGCAGTGCATTCGTCAATATCCTCACACTGTGACCCACCGATCAATCGAAATCCAGCATTACAACCACAGGAGTAATTTCCTATGGTGTTCGTACAGAGCTGACTACATGGATTAGTTTTGCATTCATCGATATCTAAATTAAATTGCAACTACCTTTACATATACATCATGATTATTTTCAATAATCCCATGGTTTAAGTTATTGAAGATTATATCGTTCCATTTACATAATACATTTTTTCTGTAATGAACAAAAGCTTTTTACGTTTTCAAGTAAGATTATATAAAAATTGGTAGAAAAATATAGCTTCAATTTAAATAATTTTAAACCTGTGCATTCATTTAACGTTGTATTCTTCACATATCCAGGAGCACAAACACACTTATACGATCCTGGTGAGTTCTTGCATTCCTGATTTGCTTTAGTGCAAGGACTTCCAGACGAGCACTCGTCTTTATCAATGTCACATTTTTCTCCCGTCCATCCACCATCAAATACAACCTTGACTTATCACATTGGGGAAACCCATCCACAGTTACAAGGATTTTCAGCCCCCAAATGAAAACCCCATTACTTTAAAAATTTTAAGTACAGGTATTCAGGAATTTTAAGGTAGTCAAAAATTGAAATGTCTTACAAAAGAAATAAATTACTCAGTTTTGTGTAGATAGATACCGGACATATACGTATGTAAGTATTAATACAGTTTAAAATGATATTTATGGTACTCCGGCAGTCAATTATTCAAATACAGAAATTTACTGATTAATATTTTAATTTAATAATTTCTCCAATCGTATGAATCACCTTTACAAGTCCTTCCATCATTTTCTAATGTATGCCCTATCGGACATGAACAGTTGTAGGAACCATCAATGTTGATACATTTTTCTTTGAAGTTGCATTGATTTAAAGTAGCATCATTACACTCGTAAATATTATAAATGACATTTTTTAAAAAAAAAAAAGTGTTTCAATTAAATCAAATTTAATATTTAGTTTTAGTTCAAACAGAAAAAGAAATATTATTCTATCTATTTGTGTGGTTTATGCCATTGCTTTCTATCGAGGGTTATTTGTGAAACTCATTAAAAGAGATCATGTTTTACTCTTAACAATTAATAGTTGTAGAAAAAACATTAATTGTGAACTCAGCTGTTCACAAAATTTGGGAAACTGGGCTTTCTCCATCTTACTTTTGTTTTCTTTTTTTCATTAGCATAAGAATGCTTATATATCAGTTAAGTATAAACCACTTACAGCATCATTATTCTTAGAATAATAATACGTCAATTAATATTTTCGTATACGGACCATACAGAATCGTTAAAGCGGTAAACGAAAAAAAAAAATGAACATACATGTATCGTTTCACAATACCTCCTTGAATAAATGAAACTTTTATATTTTTCCAAAATATAGTAGCAAAAAGATTTTTTTTTTTTCTGTCAGATGTTCTAAATGCATAACATTATTTATCATATGTTCGACAGATTAAAAGAAATACAATAAAACAGCCTAAGTTTTTAAAATCCAGTAAGAATATAACGTAGGTTATAAATACATACCGACACATGATCTTTGGTCCTGTGCATTTAGTAGATATCCAGCCGGACAAAAACAGGACCCTTCACTTCCATTCTTTTACATCCATACGAGCAGTTTAATAATGGAAACAGGTCATATATCTTGTACTATAATAATGAAACATTAAATGGATTGGTTTTTCTAATAACATAAATTGTATTAAAAAATTTATAATGTGAAAGAATTGAAGGACATGTCAGAATAATACAGGAAAAAGATGACACTTCATTTGCAACTTTGACTCATAACAATAAATATTCATGTAATCATGTATTAACGAAGAAAAATTCTGTTTTCATAGGCATATGCTAATGACGGTGCCCACTTGTTTCATTGAGTCTACACAAAATCAGGACAAATCCGTCTCTTTCTCTCTTTGTGAAAATTTAAAGTAGTTGTATAAGATGCATATATATTTTTCAAAAGGGTTTTTATAGACAAATAAGACCATAGATTCAAAAGTCAAAAAAGTTTCTTCGATCACCCTCTCTTCCTATTGCAGCTTCACTAAGAAACGATCTTTAACAAACCCCCCTTTGGGACGTAAAAGATCGTTTCTCTGGAGTTGAAAAAAAGTAAGCTCACTTGGGGCCGCCAGAGACACCAAAAACTTTCAAAAAACCGATTTAAACTAATGGTCCGCCGAAACAAGGCTGAAAAAGTGCCGACTCGGCGTTAAACAATATTCAATCAATCAACCAATCAACCTATTGCAGCCTAGGGTGGTGAAATTCACTACGTGATTTCTTAATGCAGGTGATTTTAAGAGAACTCAACATTGTCACGTGCCTTGATAGATAGCTCTTTTATGGTTTTGAATAAGAACATGGTAGTCAAGTAAGTTGTCAGTCATTGGTTTAAATTTTTAAGTACTTATATAGACATGGCCATGTAACTTAGATAAATGAAAAAGATCCAAAAAATCTGGGTTTAATTAAGGCTATGAATGTTTCGTGTACTTAATCTCTTTGTGAGCAAATTAAATGAAGACTCGATGATATTTTGATATCTTTACCTTCTTTTACATGTTTTTCTGTCATCACCTAACGTATAGCCAAATTCACATTTACAGTTTAAAACCCCCATCTACATTGTCACATCTCTGAGAACAACCATCCGTCTCAGCAGCGCTCATTCGAAATCTAAAT
Organism: Saccostrea cuccullata; assembly: GCF_032062105.1. Taxonomy (NCBI): domain Eukaryota; kingdom Metazoa; phylum Mollusca; class Bivalvia; order Ostreida; family Ostreidae; genus Saccostrea; species Saccostrea cuccullata. The sequence continues at coordinate 3,587 of NW_026937546.1, forward strand.
ATTGAGAGTTAGTTTTGGAGTCAAGAGAAAATCAATCATGTACAAGTACATTTACTTCAAGCAATAATATTATGATATAATGTTTTAAGTTACGTTCAATAATTGAAAATAAATAATAAGTAAAAATAACTGCCTGAACTTTAAGAATTAAATGTAACATAAACTTTGTTGGATCAGAATTACATATTAAGAAAAACGGTTTTCTATATTTTTTATCCGTAAAATTTCCCGACAAGCTACTACACATCTTCAGTTATATTCTAAAAGATCACCTTAATCGATGATTAGGCAATAGGAATTATAAAAAAAATTCTGATAATGAAATTATTGTAGAAAATGAACATTGACCACGACTTAGAATCTTAAAGATGACGGAAAATCAATGCAAACCATGAGAACAGTAAAATGCAGAAAACCGTATTTTCTTTAAATAAATTAAAATAAAAGCAGGTAAGCATTAAAAATCTTTAAAATAATTGTTATGTTCTGCGACATATTAGCCCCACATTATAGTTTAAATCAAAATGCTGAGAAAAAACGATGATTTTCGAAATCGTTTTGCTAACCCTAGTTTACCCTACACAATATGATTTTTTGGAATAGTCCACTTACCTTCACACTCATAAAAGTTTTTTCGCGTGTATCCAGATTTACATGTACAAGTATAGCCGCCAATGTTATTAGAGCAAACTGTCGTATCTGTAGAGCAGTTATGGGAAGCAGCGTTATCGCATTCTTTAATATCTGAAAAGAAAATTGTAATTTTTTTTGTGATTTTCGCGTAACAACAGACCGTTTGAATGTATATGTTCTTTAAATTCTGAACTCATTTATAACATTAAGTGAAATGCTTTCTGATTTCTGTGTGGAAGAGAAGGGTGTCCATTTTTGAAGATGGTAAATTAAAACACGACATTCCGTGTGAAATCTCCAATGAAATTTATTCTTTTATTTGATAAGACGTCCCCCTACTTTTGCAACCTTTGTATTATGGATTTGAAACTTCACATGTGAATTTCATGAGAGGACCTTCAAATACTTATAGTTTTGACCTTTTTTGCTATACTTTTAAAGTTTTACTTTCCTTCAACAAACATTAATCTAGGTCATAACTTTTTTAATTGTTAATGCTAGCGCTTTCAAATGTCATATGTATCTTTTTCCTAGGACACCACTAATTTTTTTTGCTGTCTTACTTTTCAAATACAGAGGTATAAGTGATTCAAGACCACAATCCATTGAAACTTTCAAAACAGAAAATCTTAAAAATGTGAAATGACATACGTTTACAATTGCTCCCTTAATTTATAGGGGGTTTTTTAAATAAAAAATCATTCTCTTCCATATGACTTGATTTGCGGCTTCAGAAATAAATTATCTCACCAATACAGTTTCCTTGGCTGTCTTTTTGAAATCCAGTTCGACAGTTACAAGTGTGAGATCCTTCTAAGTTTTGACAGATTTTGTCACTACCACAGATGTTAGGGTTTTCTGTACATTCATCAACATCCTGGTCACAGTTACTTCCGGTCCAGCCTGATTTACAGACACACCTGTCCACTGGATCACACCGGTCCATCCCCTTACCACAGGTACAAGTTTGTTGACATCCAACACCATAGTTAGGGGGTTCGCATTCTTAATGTAAAGAGCACGAAATTTAGCAGACATTCGGAGATTTGTTTGAGCTAAATTTAATCGATTGGTTCCGCAAAGTATGAAATGATAGCTTCAAAATCATAAGAATAATATTTGACTGTAATACTATAATATTTCGTGAACAAATTACCCGAACAAGTTGTTTTATCTGGATTCAGTGAGTACCCAGCGAAGCAGGAACAAGTGTATGATCCGTCAGAATTATCACAGCCCTGGGAACAGATTCCACTGACATCACATTCATTTATGTCTAAATGAACAATATATATTTTTTTGAAAGTAATTGATATCTCAGTTATTTTTTTATACAAATATATATGCAAATTTATATGTATGATCATCTCTTTAATTCCCTCCTAGCCAATTCTCTTAATTTAATTGTAGCAACCAGCAATGTATATTATTTTACCGGTGTTGATTTACAGTAACATGGATAAAAATTGAGGAGAAAAATGCCAGATACGAGCCCTAAGTTTAAATATTCTCACAAGAACAATTTGAAACAGAATTTTACATTTTAACATTAATTTCGTCCTAAAATTTACCATGGCTTGAAATGATAATTAGATTATTATTTACTTCACAGGTATTAAAGCATTGATCGAAAACCATTGTCTGACATATGTCAATGAGCAATATTATATGCCATGATGATAATAAGAACAAGCAAATAGGTCAAAGTTTTTGGTATCCCATGTAAGGTCTTGCCATAAAGAATACATATATTTAAAATATGAAAGTCCTAGTTTCTACCGTTCAAAAGTTGTGATCAGGGTTAACATTTTTAAAAAGTAGTTAAAACTCCAAGGTCAAGGTCAAAGGGTCAAAGTTCTTGGCATCCAATGAAAGGTCTTCTCACAAGGATTACATACGTGAAGTACGAAAGCCCTAGCCCTTACCGTTCAAAAGCTATGGTCAAAGTTAAAGTTTTTCATAAGTACTTAAATCTCCAAGGTCAAGGTCAAAAGGTCAAAGTTGTTGTTATCCAATAAAAGATGTTGCCACAAAGAATAAATATGTGAAAAATGAAAGTCATTGTATCTACCGTTCAAAAGTTGTGACCAAGGTTAAAGTTTTTAAAAAGTAGTTAAAACTCCAAGGTCAAGGTCAAAAGGTCAAAGTTCTTGGTATCCAATGAAAGGTCTTCTTACAAGAATAACATATGTGAAGTATAAAAGCCATACATTATTACCGTTCAAAAATTATAGGTCAAGGATATAGTTTTTTCATAAGTACGTAAATTTTCAAGGTGAGGTTTGAAAGGTCAAAGTTGTTGGTATTCATTGAAAGGTCTTGTCACAAAGAATAAATATGTGAAATATGAAGTCCTAGTACCTACCATTCAAAAGTTATGGCCAAAGTAAAAGTTTGGAATTTTTTACTAAAAGTAGTTGAAACTCCAAGGTCAAGGTCAAAAGGTCAAATTTGGTGGTACCCAAAGAAAGGTCTTATCACAAGGAATACACATATGAAATATTAAAATTATAGCTCCACTAAATCAAAAGTTATGGGCAAGGTTAAAGTTTTTGTGACGGACGGACAGACTGACTGACCGACGGACAGCTAGACGGACCGAAGTACAGACGGACAGACAATAAGATTAGATGTTCCTCGCTTTCGCGAAAGCGGGGGACGATATTATCAGTCTATATTGAAATACTATTGACACTTAAATGCTGTAAACTCTGCATAAACCAGAATAAAAACGAAAAATATATAAACATAAAACAGTTTCAAGAAATTGCGTACACGATAAAGATACAGTAAATCATGCTTATAACAAACCGTTTGGCTTCCTTATAAGCGTTATCCGTTATCTCTCATAAAAATATAAATGGGATAATAATATTGTAATGTATACAATAAAGTGTCGGGGAAAGACAACCGCTTCGTTGTACAAATAAACTGTAGAAATTCGACCAAAACATTGCTTAGCATTGACATAACTTGATATCTTTGACTTTCTTACCTAGAAATCAAATACCCTTTTTTTTATTAAAACAAAGTTTGAAAAAAATCATCTATCAAGGTCTCGATCCCTTTACATATACTTGAGAAATTTATAATATGATAAAATAAAATGAATTGACAGCCTCAATGACAAAATTTTTATATGCCTTTAGTACTAAAATTATCTGTTTAAAAATTCCCAGTCTGTTAAGTTGCTTGCGTAATTAAGAAATAATCTTTTTAATAAAAAAAAGTTTTTAACTCCAAACTAGGACGTACCATTAATATTTTTTTTTTTTTCATTTTTATTTGATTTAAAATTCTCGGACATAAAATAAAATCCTTTCCTAGATTTTTAATGACATAATATATAAATTTTAAATAAGAAAAGTCTAGAAAAATGGTTTGTTAATCACAAAAGAAAAATTCAGAATGTAATAAGATTCATCACTTCCATTATAAACTATTGCTGCCTAATCTCTTTATCTCTGTTGATAACTGTATCATACATAATGCAAAAATGTCATATTCAATTTTTTTTCTTGTTGTCTTCCAAGAACTACAAGTAATCTTTCGAAAAATATTGTTGGACAAACTACAAGTAAAATTAAATTTAATTAGGAAGTAATCCACTGCGATCTTTTGACTAAATTGCTCTTTACCTAGCTGTTATTCCTTATTAGCCTGCAA
>NW_026937547.1:0-79358 GCF_032062105.1 Saccostrea cuccullata
CATCGACAAATGCCTGCAAGGAGAACGATAAAAAAAAATACAACAAAAATTAAGAAAACAAATACTAGAGACATTCAGTATGTTGTTAGCACTAACATTTATTTACCTTCAGTGTTTCATTGTCCTCGGGATGTATGACAAAACGAACTTCTTTAAGTTTGGTTTGAGGATTGGCGTCTATATACCGGCCTACAGCTCTACACGCGTTTCTTGCCGCCACTTGCTTTGGGAACTTGAGAAAGCCGGTGGTCAGGCCCGGTAGAGCAATGGTGGAGAATCCGCGGTTATCTACCTCTGTCAGACAATTTGAAATAAACTGCATATGTACCTAAAACACAGGATTGTATAAGTATAAGAAGTTTTTTTTAAATGTCTTTAATTAGACAGCTTTACCTGAGTGTTGTTAGTCTAATTATGTTTGGCTGAAAAGAGGTATCTTACTATAGCCTTCAAATTCCGCCATTTTCATTCCTACGAAATTTTCATGATAATTGTAAAGATTTATCTATCATCATGTAGCAGTATACTGTTATTATACATGAACATGCATATGAAGTGCACGTTCCCAAGTGAACGGTACGCAAGAGCAGTACCTGCGTACAAACGGTTTCTAAAACGAAACAATGTATTGACAAATAAGTTGACGATATAAGGTAGGGATGTCAAAATATTAATTTTCCTTAGTCGAACATTCGATTGCATTATTCGAACGATAGTCGACTATTCGGAGCATTTATTTTTTTTTATATAGCACAGTGTTTTTGAAAGCTTATTAATTAAAATAAATTGGAAAATTGAAATAAATTGGAAATGGGGAATTGTAAACACACACTATCCACACCTCCGATGAAAATGTTAAATACTGTTTTTTTCAATTAATGATTGCCCAAGCTATATATCAAAATGTCTTTTATGTAAGATTATTGTTTTAATAATTATCGAACTTTAAAACTTCACGGCTATGCAAATATTGTGCATTCCTAAGCATTTGAAATTCCTAGAGTACTAGATGGCTGGGTCAATATCTAGGACATCCCACTGAGGGGGGATAGCTGGGTCAACTGAGTGCACTTTTAGGGTTGGGGGGATAGCTGGGTCAAGGGAGTGCAGCCCCTGTGGGGGATGGGGGATAGGGGGTCAAGAGAGTACAGATTAGTGGGTCTGTGGGGGATAGCTGGGTCAACTCAGTACAGCCCTAACCCTAACCCTACGGGGGACTAGGTGGGTTAGTACATAGCCCCTATATGTCCTATACGGGGTGTTTACACTGTGTTTACATTATACACTATACGCTGCTACTACGATTCACAACGCTGCTACTACGATTTTGGCAGCGAGTCAAAAGAATGTGATTATGACGTCACGCTTCACAGTCTAGACAGTCTAGCCTAACCAGTTCAAACTGGATTTTCTGAAAACAATAACAAAAGACAGATGATAACAAGGCAATTTTATTCAGAATTCAGAAATCTATTCTCCAAATGTTGTTTTTCGTGTCAGCAATAAAGGGAATGCGACAATATATATACACTGTATAAGTCTCTGGAAGAATTCCTTGTTTCTTTCTATGTTCGAATTCACGAAAACAGCTTTCAATCTGGTTTTTCCATCCACTTTCCTTACAATAACAACTGAGCACCCATTTGTATCTTTGATAAAATAAATAACCATTTTTTCTCTTCAGACAGTATTGGTCCTCTCTGGTGTCATAATCTTCAGGATCCAATTCCACTCTTTTTACCAACCACACTCTTTTTTGGTATCTGGGACTAAATATTCTATGGCGTTTATAAAAATCCTGGATCGCTTCTTCTTTAGTTTTCATCCATTTTCCAAAGCTTGATCCATTGACTGACCAACAATACTCCGTTTTCTTTGTCATATTTTTTATCTGCTCCATTTTTTTTTACCTGTGTCGAATTCAGAATGCTAACGAAGTGTGAACGTCAATGTCCAGCGCTGGTTTATATACCTGCTGTGTGCCGTGTGCAAAAATACGTTTTACCTGCGTTTTCTTATATACCTGTTGCATCACCTGTAAAGGGCCGTGTGCAAAAAATATGCTGACTACACAGGTAATACTTGGCAGCGATTCAAGTTTGTTTAGGGCCGTGTGCAAAAAATATGCTTACCTATGCATTGTGACGTCATCCACTGTATAAATACAGGTTTTCTCCTACTTTCAGCTCATTCTACAGTCAGAGCCAGCTCCCTGCCTGGGGGTCATGGATTCTACTAGAGAAAAACAGTTACATGCTCAACGATTATTAGAATGGAAAAAAAGGGAGAGAGAATTAGATCAAATTCTTGATGAAAATAAAGAGCGAGAATTAGAGCTTAGGAAAAGAAATGCGGAAAGATTACAGAGAAGAGCTCTACAAGAACAACAACGACAACAACAACTACAACGACAACGACAACTACGGAAAAGAGAATTAAATCAAATTCTTGATGAAAATAAAGAGCGAGAATTAAAGCTTCGGAAAAGAAATGCCAGACTATTACAGAGAAGAGCTCAACTAGAAAAACAACGACAGCAACAGCAAAGGACTAGGGCGCATGAGGGGTCAAAGTTCCCTATTCATTCACCACCCAAACCCAAGGCCATATCCCAGTATTATCGAGTCACAGTGAATCAAAGGGTGCACTCTAGAAAATTTAAAGCTCAACAGGATTTTTACACTGTGATTTTTAAGGAGTTTCCAGAGGAAGAAAACAGAGGATTTGTTCGGCGATTATTCAGACACATGTTACAAACTTTCAAATCGAAAATGCAGTGTAATCCTAACGATTACCTCCGCCTGAACATACGCCACAAATCTCTGGAATCAGAGATTTGGTACGAGTTTACTCAATGTAAACATTTTAACGAGGACGTCATTTTAGACAAGATTGAAGCCGTGCAACAATCCAGAAAGGAGTTCAAACTGGGCGACGGGGGCATGGAATTTGATATGTTTCGGATCAAGTATCCCGAGGGAAGTGGTGGAGACAGAACCAAACATTTACAAGTGAATAAGGAGACTTTTAAGAACAATAAAAGAGCCATCGTTCGGATCGTCAATCCCTGGGATAAATTTTGTTTAGCTAGAGCCATCGTCGTCACTCGATTACACAGTCAAAAACCCGAACATCCAGACCCCGAATGGGAAAAACAATGGAAACGCATGAGATTAGGAGATAGGCAATCCTTGACCAGAGAACCAAGCCATAGCCCTCATGGAACAGGCCGAGTGTGATATCACTCAAGCTTGTGGATATGCAGAGTGGACGAAATTACAACAGGTGTTAGCTCCCCAGTATCGACTGAAAATATTTCAGTTCAAGTCTACTTCGACTAAACTCACCTTAGAGCGCATCTTCAAAGGCTGGGGAGATGGAACTTGTTTGAACATATTGTTAGACGACCATCATTACGATGCCATCATATCCATGCCGGGAGTAACGGGGAACCAATATTACTGTGATCATTGCGACGTGGGATACAGGACTGTCACAGAACATCGCTCCAAGTGTCCTCATCGCTGTACCTTTTGTTTAGGACAACACCCTAATTGTCCCGATGAAGGGATCGAGATTAAATGCCAGGAATGCCATGGAATGTTTAAGAACAGGACCTGCTACGAAAATCATTTAAGACCCCATAGTAAGAAGACCACCACTACTGTCTGCAATTTAATGGAACAATGCGAGAAGTGTCAGTCTTGGATACCTAAGAAATTATTCCCTCATCACAAATGCGGAGGACAGAAAAAGTGTAAGATCTGTAAGAAAATCGTCGATACCGATCATCAGTGCTACGTACAACAGAAGCCCCAGAAGAAGAAGAAGGGGAAAGGGACCTTAGAGTTTTACATCTATTTCGATTTCGAATGCACTCAGGAAACCGGCATTCACATCCCTAATCTGTGTGTGGCACACCGCGTCTGTCAACATTGCAGTCACTTACCCATAGACCAACCCTGTCCTCATTGTCAACACATGGGACCCCGTCAGCACCTCAACACATGGGACCCCGTCAGCACCTATTTCAAGGACCAGACACCTTAAAGAAGTTCATGGACTGGTTATTACAACCCACTACAGGTACTAAGAATTCCACTTTAGTACACGACGAGGCCATCATCATCGCCCATAACTTCAAAGGCTACGACGGACAGTTCATTTTGAATCACCTGGTGCATTCCTCTTGCCTGAAACCTAACGTCATCATGACCGGCAGTAAGATCTTATACATGGAAATATGCGGACTGAAATTCATCGACTCGTATAGTTTCTTACCGTTTGCATTAGCCAAGATGCCCTCCGCTTTCGGATTCGACGAATTGAAGAAAGGCTATTTCCCTCACTTTTTCAATACGGAACAGAACCAGAATTACGTAGGACCTTATCCACCGGCAGCTTTCTACAAACCGGACGAAATGTCTACCAGCGGACGAAAAGCTTTTTTCCAATGGTACGACCAACAGAGGGGGGAAAGTGTTTGATTTCCAGAAAGAGTTTGTAGGGTATTGTGTCTCGGACGTCGACATTTTACGCCGATGCTGTGCAAAGTTTAGAGCCACCCTCAAGAGTTTGGTCAATGTGGACCCTTTCCAGGAATCCATCACTTTTGCCAGTGCTGCTAATTTAGCCTACCGTCGACAATTCATGCCTGAAGAGACCATAGCCATCATTCCGAACCTCGGGTATCAACCGGCACGACAATATTCGGCTAAAGCCTGTCGGTGGCTCACCTGGATGAGTCAACAGACTGGATGTCACATACAACATGCCAGAAACGGGGGCGAAATCCAGATCGGAAATTATACCGTCGACGGATACCAGGAAGCGACTCGCACCGTCTACGAATTTTACGGGTGCTATTGGCACGGATGCCCCACCTGCTATCCCAGTTTACAGACCGAAACTCATCCTCACCGGACCCAATATACTTACCAGCAATTACACGAAGAAACCCTCAGAAGGACTGGCGATTTAGAAAACATGGGGTATACCGTCCGTGGTATCTGGGAGCACGATTTCGATCAGCAAGTGCAAAAAGATGAGAGTTTACAGCAATTTGTAGGAAACCTGGACATTCCCGATCCTTTGAAACCTCGAGAAGCCCTGTACGGAGGTCGGACCAATGCCACCCGATTATATTGTGAGGAAGGGGACATGAGATACGTGGACGTTTGTTCCCTATACCCTTACGTGTTGAAACACAGACCATTTCCCGTAGGGCATCCCGAGATCATCACAGACGAGTTCCAGGACGTGAGAAGTTATTTCGGTCTCATTCACTGTCGGGTCTTACCTCCCCGAAACCTCTATCACCCCGTATTACCTTATCGGACGGGAGGCAAGTTATTATTTCCCTTATGTCGCACGTGTGCCGAACGACAGGACTCTACGTCTCAAGATCGATGTCCACACACCGACCAGGAACGTAGTCTCACGGGTACTTGGGTGACGACCGAATTACATAAAGCCCTAGACATGGGATATACCTTAGATCGAATCTACGAAGTATGGCATTTTAAAGAAAGCAGTCAGGATTTATTCAGATCTTACATCGATACCTTCCTCAAGATCAAACAGGAAGCCTCCGGATTTCCCCCCGACTGTAAGACCTCAGAACAAGAACAAGATTACATATATCAAGTCTTCGACAAAACAGGCATCCGAATGGACATTCTCAGTATCGAGAAGAATCCAGTGAGAAGAACCATTGCTAAACTCTTTTTAAATTGTCTGTGGGGAAAATTTGCTCAACGCTTGTTATTACCCAAAACCAGATACTTGGACGAAGAAGAGGAATTACAGCAACTCTTACAAGATTCGACTCTCGACATCAAGGGCATGCAACTCTTAGTCAATAAAGAGGACTCCAATGAGGACAAGATGCTAGTGAATTATCAAGACAAACAGGAATTCGTCGAAGAATGTCCCTTTGGAAACGTGGTCCTGGCTTGTTTTACTACCGCGCATGCCCGCTTACACCTCTACGAGACTTTACAACCTTTAGGAGATCGGGTCCTTTATTTCGATACGGACAGTATCATTTACCAACATCGGGAAGGAGCCTTTAATCCTACCTTGGGTAATAGTTTAGGAGAATGGACCGACGAATTAGACGGGGATCACATCATCAAATTCATGTCGGCAGGCCCTAAAAATTATGCTTACCGGACGGCCAAAGGAACCGAGGTTCATAAAGTCAAAGGAATCACTCTCAACCATCGTACCTCCCAGATCGTGTGCCCAGAGACTTTAGAAAAAATGCTCAAAGGAGAAATAGAGGAAGTCACAGTCCCTTATCCCGACAAAATCCAGAGGACTCGTGATCATGAGCTCGTGAACAAACCTTTAGAGAAAAAGTATAGAATTGTATATGATAAGAGACAATTGTTACCCTCTTATAACACTTTACCTTATGGTTATTGATATGTTGATATGTTTGACTTTTTGAATTAAAAAAAAATTGAATTGTTTTTTTATGTGTTGTTGTTTTTCTTCTTCCCTATAAAAAGGGGAGCAATACAAATCAAAAGTTCAGTCATGACTGAGAAATTGCTAGATCAACCCATGCGTTATCCCCAGTATGCTCGGCTCTCAAAGAGAGAAGCTACTTTTGAGCAGGGATGGCCAGAACCTCTCTTAGGAAAAATACCAGACCTAGCTCGAGCCGGGTTTTACTACAGGGGAGTGAAAGATAACGCTACCTGTTTTCATTGTGGAATGATTTTTAGTAATTGGGATCCCGAGGACGATCCTTGTGTAGAACATGCTTATTGGAACCCCAACTGTCCTTACATCAATCTGTATAAGGGACGAGGATGGGTGATGAATGTGTTCATTGCGGGTTTAGATCAGCAGGGATATAAACCTTTACCTGAGATCAAACCTCTACTGAACCCAGAACCAGACGTCCAGGCTCGAGGAAAATGTCACATTTGTTTAGACGAGGAATTACAAATCGTTTTTCTACCTTGCGGACACGTGTGCTGCTGTGCTTTGTGTGCTCCTTCCTTTCATTTTTGCCCCATTTGTTGAGGCGAGATTCAACAGTCCAAACGCCTATTTCTGTGTTAACTATAAATAAGACCCTGAACCCAACTTTTTCTTCATTGATCAACATGTATTCCGAGGAGACACCCCTCCCTTCTTTTCAATTGAAACACGAGTTTACCATGGTGATTGCTGGACCCTCGAAATCGGGCAAAACAGAATTCGTCAAGACATTAGTGAACAATAGAGACTGGATCACCCCCATGCCCGAAAAAACCGTCTGGTGTTATCGGGAATGGCAACCCGCTTACACTTCTTTAAATTGGTTACTCTAGATATTATGGTATGATACTGTATGCAAATTAAAGCATGTTTATGTCTGTAGAATTTGCGATTTTCGAATCCCCCTCCTTTTTTTAAGATAAAGTGCTTAGCTATTTGAAAACAGCAAATACCAATAACATTTTAACATGCGAATACTCATTATTCAATATACATGTATACCAAGTTGTACATAGGAATTTGCTTTCATGTACCTTATAATATATGTATAGCTTTCAAATCCCGCTCTCTCCTATCTCTATGAATAGCAAAATATTACTCAAACAATTTCAGTAAAAGTTTTCATATTTATTAACAAGTCAGTAATTATAATTATATCTTACAAAATAATCTCAAAGCACCTTAACATCAAAACAATTATATACATTCAAAACACATGACATTAATTAAATGTTATACACAATTTTCTGCACAAACATTCAACATTATGAAAACGAAATGTTAATGAGAGTTCTGCATTAACATTTCAACACAATAAAAACATGTTCTTGAACAAGTCTGTTGATGGATTGCATCCTCTTATTTTTCGTTTGTATTCAGAGATTCTGAAAATGACTTGGCACTTGTGTTTGGAGTATTAGAATGTGAGCACTTGCATCAGTTTTTCTTGTGTGTCTGGCGGTGACGGAGCATATTTCCGGACTGGGCAAAACACTTCCCGCACACTGGGCATGCGTAAGGCTTCTCACCGCTGTGGGTACGCTCATGCTTCATACACGTGGAGTAGTCGGCGAATGCGCGCACACAAGTCCTGCATTTGTACGGTTTTTCGCCAGTGTGGATCCGGAAGTGAGTACGCAGTGTGGACTTCTGGGTAAAGGCTTTCCCGCAGACGGAACACTTGTGAGGACGTACTCCGGTGTGTGTCGCCATATGGTAGTTGAGATTTGTGTTTCCTTTGTAGATTTTCCCACATACATTACACTGGTATTTAGCTGGTTTGGGCATCGACTTCACAACATAGGTAACCGATTTCGTCGTTTCGTCACACGTTTTGCTTATCTTGTCCAAATTGGAGCACACTTCTTCGAACTTCGAACACTCGGTTTTCACATCAACGTCACAGAAAAGCTTTTGTTGCAAAAGTTCAACCGCGGAGGAATTTGGAGAGATCGATCCGCTGGAATTCACAGAGGCATTGTCACTGAAACTGCAGTATCCGCCGTCAAACTCGTCATCCATGATGCTGGACGCCAGGTCACTAAAGGTGCCATCATCAGTAGTGTCAGGGGTCAACGAAGTTTGGTAAACACAGTCGGATAGGTTGCTTGGTGTCTGCTGAAACTTCTTAGCAACATGATGGCTCCTCTTCAGTTTTCTGTTGAGCTGCGGATCGCTGTTAAGGATCTTCTGGAAAATTGCGGACCTTAGAGTATTGGTGTGGTTGTTGTTATCTTCTTCCTCCAGGCTGGAAGGAAGATGGTTGAAATCAGGAATGGGAAGATCTTCCTCCAAACCAAGGGAAGGTCCCGTATGATAGTAAGACTGCTGACTGGCTGAGACACCTGATGATATGGCTGGTACGCGGTAGAAATCATCGTTGGTGATGAGAACACAGGGGTCCTTTAGAGTTTGCTGACAGATGCCTTGTCTGAAACAAAACAAAATATTGTTAGAAACACAAAAACGGGATTTAAACACAATGTAAAAATGGGATAGAAATTAGGATTGTATATGAAGAACTTCCCAATATTTCGGGAGTTAGTTTGATGAATTAAACAAGGTAATTCAGGGACTTAAGAATAAGGACAGAAATCAAAACCAAAAAGGATTATGTTCATTTAAAGACATAATTCAATTAAAGTTGTAACCCAGTCTATGCTTCTAGTGGTTAAATGATCTTGCAACCTTGACCTTTTGTCTTTTGATCTCATCATAAGCATGGTCTTAAGTTCTCCACACTTCAGGTATCCGCCCCATATTTGCCTCAGATTCAATGGAATGCATAACAGATATGAATAGACTGAAAACTCTGTTATAATATTTATGCTTAAGATCAGTATGTAAGTGTAGAACATGCATAATTTATGCCCTTGTCCTGGTTTGAAGAGTTATCGCCTTTTAATTTTATTCAATAACAAGAGGCCCAGGGGCCACATCGCCCACCTGAGCACATCGGCTAGGAAAAAGCACATGAGGATGATTTCACATGAGTTTCATCTTTCCTGTCTCAATGGTTCTTGAGAAAAAGATTTTTAAAGATTTTTCCTATATATTCCCATGTAAAACTTTGATCGGCCATTTTGGCCCCACCCTACCCCGGAGGTCATAATTTGAACAAACTTAAATCTACATTACCTGAGGATAATTCCTCATAAGTTTCATCTTTCCTGACCCAGTGATTTTTGAGAAGAAGATTTTTAAAGACTTTTCCCATATACTCTTATGTAAAACTTTGATCTGCCATTTTGGCCCCACCATACCCCCGTGGGTCATGATTTGAACAAACTTGAATTTACACTACCTGAGGATGATTCCACATAAGTTTCATCTTTCCTGGTCCAGTGGTTCTTGAGAAGAAGATTTTTTAAAAATGCCATTAATTTTTCTCTAGTTCATAATTATCTCCCCTTGGAAAAGGGTGTGGCCCTTCATTTGAACAAACTTGAATTTCCTTTACCCAAGGATACTTTGTAGCAAGTTTGATTGAAATTGGCCCAGTGGTTCTTGAGAAGAAGATGAAAATGTGAAAAGTTTACGACAACGACGACAACAAAGGACAAATTTTGATCATAAAAGCTCACTTGAGCCTTCGGCTCAGGTGAGCATAAAAGTAAAAGTAGAAAAATATCTCAGGTATAGAATCCGGAAGGGCCATGCAATTCACTATCGCATCATCGAGCGCGATAATGCGATGACGACGAAGCGATGGTTCGATGACGATGAAGCCTAGGTGCGATAGCGCGATGACGATGGTGCGATGACGATAATGAATATCCCTTCATCGTAATCGCGCCATCATCGTTGCATTATCGCTCCATCGTACTATACCATTGTCATCGCATTATCGCGCCATCACATATTCGTCAACGCGCCATATCGCACCATCGCTTCATCGTAACTGCACCGTCGCTTCATCATCATCGCATAATCGCGCTCGATGATGCGATAGTGAATTGCATGGCCCTTCCGGATTCTATACCTGAGATATTTTTCTACTTTTACTTTTATGCTCACCTGAGCCGAAGGCTCAAGTGAGCTTTTATGATCAAAATTTGTCCTTTGTTGTCGTCGTTGTCGTAAACTTTTCACATTTTCATCTTCTTCTCAAGAACCACTGGGCCAATTTCAATCAAACTTGCTACAAAGTATCCTTGGGTAAAGGAAATTCAAGTTTGTTCAAATGAAGGGCCACACCCTTTTCCAAGGGGAGATAATTATGAACTAGAGAAAAATTAATGGCATTTTTAAAAAATCTTCTTCTCAAGAACCACTGGACCAGGAAAGATGAAACTTATGTGGAATCATCCTCAGGTAGTGTAAATTCAAGTTTGTTCAAATCATGACCCACGGGGGTATGGTGGGGCCAAAATGGCAGATCAAAGTTTTACATAAGAGTATATGGGAAAAGTCTTTAAAAATCTTCTTCTCAAAAATCACTGGGTCAGGAAAGATGAAACTTATGAGGAATTATCCTCAGGTAATGTAGATTTAAGTTTGTTCAAATTATGACCTCCGGGGTAGGGTGGGGCCAAAATGGCCGATCAAAGTTTTACATGGGAATATATAGGAAAAATCTTTAAAAATCTTTTTCTCAAGAACCATTGAGACAGGAAAGATGAAACTCATGTGAAATCATCCTCATGTGCTTTTTCCTAGCCGATGTGCTCAGGTGGGCGATGTGGCCCCTGGGCCTCTTGTTATTGAATAAAATTAAAAGGCGATAACTCTTCAAACCAGGACAAGGGCATAAATTATGCATGTTCTACACTTACATACTGATCTTAAGCATAAATATTATAACAGAGTTTTCAGTCTATTCATATCTGTTATGCATTCCATTGAATCTGAGGCAAATATGGGGCGGATACCTGAAGTGTGGAGAACTTAAGACCATGCTTATGATGAGATCAAAAGACAAAAGGTCAAGGTTGCAAGATCATTTAACCACTAGAAGCATAGACTGGGTTACAACTTTAATTGAATTATGTCTTTAAATGAACATAATCCTTTTTGGTTTTGATTTCTGTCCTTATTCTTAAGTCCCTGAATTACCTTGTTTAATTCCTCAAACTAACTCCCGAAATATTTCAACACATATCGGGAAGTTCTTCATATACAATCCTAATTTCTATCCCATTTTTACATTGTGTTTAAATCCCGTTTTTGTGTTTCTAACAATATTTTGTTTTGTTTCAGACAAGGCATCTGTCAGCAAACTCTAAAGGACCCCTGTGTTCTCATCACCAACGATGATTTCTACCGCGTACCAGCCATATCATCAGGTGTCTCAGCCAGTCAGCAGTCTTACTATCATACGGGACCTTCCCTTGGTTTGGAGGAAGATCTTCCCATTCCTGATTTCAACCATCTTCCTTCCAGCCTGGAGGAAGAAGATAACAACAACCACACCAATACTCTAAGGTCCGCAATTTTCCAGAAGATCCTTAACAGCTATCCGCAGCTCAACAGAAAACTGAAGAGGAGCCATCATGTTGCTAAGAAGTTTCAGCAGACACCAAGCAACCTATCCGACTGTGTTTACCAAACTTCGTTGACCCCTGACACTACTGATGATGGCACCTTTAGTGACCTGGCGTCCAGCATCATGGATGACGAGTTTGACGGCGGA
The DNA here is from genome assembly GCF_032062105.1 of Saccostrea cuccullata. Classification (NCBI taxonomy): domain Eukaryota; kingdom Metazoa; phylum Mollusca; class Bivalvia; order Ostreida; family Ostreidae; genus Saccostrea; species Saccostrea cuccullata. The sequence continues at coordinate 12,128 of NW_026937547.1, forward strand.
TACTGCAGTTTCAGTGACAATGCCTCTGTGAATTCCAGCGGATCGATCTCTCCAAATTCCTCCGCGGTTGAACTTTTGCAACAAAAGCTTCTCTGTGACGTTGATGTGAAAACCGAGTGTTCGAAGTTCGAAGAAGTGTGCTCCAATTTGGACAAGATAAGCAAAACGTGTGACGAAACGACGAAATCGGTTACCTATGTTGTGAAGTCGATGCCCAAACCAGCTAAATACCAGTGTAATGTATGTGGGAAAATCTACAAAGGAAACACAAATCTCAACTACCATATGGCGACACACACCGGAGTACGTCCTCACAATTGTTCCGTCTGCGGGAAAGCCTTTACCCAGAAGTCCACACTGCGTACTCACTTCCGGATCCACACTGGCGAAAAACCGTACAAATGCAGGACTTGTGTGCGCGCATTCGCCGACTACTCCACGTGTATGAAGCATGAGCGTACCCACAGCGGTGAGAAGCCTTACGCATGCCCAGTGTGCGGGAAGTGTTTTGCCCAGTCCGGAAATATGCTCCGTCACCGCCAGACACACAAGAAAAACTGATGCAAGTGCTCACATTCTAATACTCCAAACACAAGTGCCAAGTCATTTTCAGAATCTCTGAATACAAACGAAAAATAAGAGGATGCAATCCATCAACAGACTTGTTCAAGAACATGTTTTTATTGTGTTGAAATGTTAATGCAGAACTCTCATTAACATTTCGTTTTCATAATGTTGAATGTTTGTGCAGAAAATTTTGTATAACATTTAATTAATGTCATGTGTATGAATGTATATAATTGTTTTGATGTTAAGGTGCTTTGAGATTATTTTGTAAGATATAATTATAATTACTGACTTGTTAATAAATATGAAAACTTTTACTGAAATTGTTTGAGTAATATTTTGCTATTCATAGAGATAGGAGAGAGCGGGATTTGAAAGCTATACATATATTATAAGGTACATGAAAGCAAATTCCTATGTAACCACTCCTCTATGTACAACTTGGTATACATGTATATTGAATAATGAGTATTCGCATGTTAAAATGTTATTGGTATTTGCTGTTTTCAAATAGCTAAGCACTTTATCTTAAAAAAAGGAGGGGGATTCGAAAATCGCAAATTCTACAGACATAAACATGCTTTAATTTGCATACAGTATCATACCATAATATCTAGAGTAACCAATTTAAAGAAGTGTAAGCGGGTTGCCATTCCCGATAACACCAGACGGTTTTTTCGGGCATGGGGGTGATCCAGTCTCTATTGTTCACTAATGTCTTGACGAATTCTGTTTTGCCCGATTTCGAGGGTCCAGCAATCACCATGGTAAACTCGTGTTTCAATTGAAAAGAAGGGAGGGGTGTCTCCTCGGAATACATGTTGATCAATGAAGAAAAAGTTGGGTTCAGGGTCTTATTTATAGTTAACACAGAAATAGGCGTTTGGACTGTTGAATCTCGCCTCGACAGATGGGACAAAACTGAAAGGAAGGAGCACACAAAGCACAGCAGCACACGTGTCCGCAAGGTAGAAAAACGATTTGTAATTCCTCGTCTAAACAAATGTGACATTTTCCTCGAGCCTGGACGTCTGGTTCTGGGTTCAGTAGAGGTTTGATCTCAGGTAAAGGTTTATATCCCTGCTGATCTAAACCCGCAATGAACACATTCATCACCCATCCTCGTCCCTTATACAGATTGATGTAAGGACAGTTGGGGTTCCAATAAGCATGTTCTACACAAGGATCGTCCTCGGGATCCCAATTACTAAAAATCATTCCACAATGAAAACAGGTAGCGTTATCTTTCACTCCCCTGTAGTAAAACCCGGCTCGAGCTAGGTCTGGTATTTTTCCTAAGAGAGGTTCTGGCCATCCCTGCTCAAAAGTAGCTTCTCTCTTTGAGAGCCGAGCATACTGGGGATAACGCATGGGTTGATCTAGCAATTTCTCAGTCATGACTGAACTTTTGATTTGTATTGCTCCCCTTTTTATAGGGAAGAAGAAAAACAACAACACATAAAAAAACAATTCAATTTTTTTTTTTAATTCAAAAAGTCAAACATATCAACATATCAATAACCATAAGGTAAAGTGTTATAAGAGGGTAACAATTGTCTCTTATCATATACAATTCTATACTTTTTCTCTAAAGGTTTGTTCACGAGCTCATGATCACGAGTCCTCTGGATTTTGTCGGGATAAGGGACTGTGACTTCCTCTATTTCTCCTTTGAGCATTTTTTCTAAAGTCTCTGGGCACACGATCTGGGAGGTACGATGGTTGAGAGTGATTCCTTTGACTTTATGAACCTCGGTTCCTTTGGCCGTCCGGTAAGCATAATTTTTAGGGCCTGCCGACATGAATTTGATGATGTGATCCCCGTCTAATTCGTCGGTCCATTCTCCTAAACTATTACCCAAGGTAGGATTAAAGGCTCCTTCCCGATGTTGGTAAATGATACTGTCCGTATCGAAATAAAGGACCCGATCTCCTAAAGGTTGTAAAGTCTCGTAGAGGTGTAAGCGGGCATGCGCGGTAGTAAAACAAGCCAGGACCACGTTTCCAAAGGGACATTCTTCGACGAATTCCTGTTTGTCTTGATAATTCACTAGCATCTTGTCCTCATTGGAGTCCTCTTTATTGACTAAGAGTTGCATGCCCTTGATGTCGAGAGTCGAATCTTGTAAGAGTTGCTGTAATTCCTCTTCTTCGTCCAAGTATCTGGTTTTGGGTAATAACAAGCGTTGAGCAAATTTTCCCCACAGACAATTTAAAAAGAGTTTAGCAATGGTTCTTCTCACTGGATTCTTCTCGATACTGAGAATGTCCATTCGGATGCCTGTTTTGTCGAAGACTTGATATATGTAATCTTGTTCTTGTTCTGAGGTCTTACAGTCGGGGGGAAATCCGGAGGCTTCCTGTTTGATCTTGAGGAAGGTATCGATGTAAGATCTGAATAAATCCTGACTGCTTTCTTTAAAATGCCATACTTCGTAGATTCGATCTAAGGTATATCCCATGTCTAGGGCTTTATGTAATTCGGTCGTCACCCAAGTACCCGTGAGACTACGTTCCTGGTCGGTGTGTGGACATCGATCTTGAGACGTAGAGTCCTGTCGTTCGGCACACGTGCGACATAAGGGAAATAATAACTTGCCTCCCGTCCGATAAGGTAATACGGGGTGATAGAGGTTTCGGGGAGGTAAGACCCGACAGTGAATGAGACCGAAATAACTTCTCACGTCCTGGAACTCGTCTGTGATGATCTCGGGATGCCCTACGGGAAATGGTCTGTGTTTCAACACGTAAGGGTATAGGGAACAAACGTCCACGTATCTCATGTCCCTTTCCTCACAATATAATCGGGTGGCATTGGTCCGACCTCCGTACAGGGCTTCTCGAGGTTTCAAAGGATCGGGAATGTCCAGGTTTCCTACAAATTGCTGTAAACTCTCATCTTTTTGCACTTGCTGATCGAAATCGTGCTCCCAGATACCACGGACGGTATACCCCATGTTTTCTAAATCGCCAGTCCTTCTGAGGGTTTCTTCGTGTAATTGCTGGTAAGTATATTGGGTCCGGTGAGGATGAGTTTCGGTCTGTAAACTGGGATAGCAGGTGGGGCATCCGTGCCAATAGCACCCGTAAAATTCGTAGACGGTGCAAGTCGCTTCCTGGTATCCGTCGACGGTATAATTTCCGATCTGGATTTCGCCCCCGTTTCTGGCATGTTGTATGTGACATCCAGTCTGTTGACTCATCCAGGTGAGCCACCGACAGGCTTTAGCCGAATATTGTCGTGCCGGTTGATACCCGAGGTTCGGAATGATGGCTATGGTGTCTTCAGGCATGAATTGTCGACGGTAGGCTAAATTAGCAGCACTGGCAAAAGTGATGGATTCCTGGAAAGGGTCCACATTGACCAAACTCTTGAGGGTGGCTCTAAACTTTGCACAGCATCGGCGTAAAATGTCGACGTCCGAGACACAATACCCTACAAACTCTTTCTGGAAATCAAACACTTTCCCCCTCTGTTGGTCGTACCATTGGAAAAAAGCTTTTCGTCCGCTGGTAGACATTTCGTCCGGTTTGTAGAAAGCTGCCGGTGGATAAGGTCCTACGTAATTCTGGTTCTGTTCCGTATTGAAAAAGTGAGGGAAATAGCCTTTCTTCAATTCGTCGAATCCGAAAGCGGAGGGCATCTTGGCTAATGCAAACGGTAAGAAACTATACGAGTCGATGAATTTCAGTCCGCATATTTCCATGTATAAGATCTTACTGCCGGTCATGATGACGTTAGGTTTCAGGCAAGAGGAATGCACCAGGTGATTCAAAATGAACTGTCCGTCGTAGCCTTTGAAGTTATGGGCGATGATGATGGCCTCGTCGTGTACTAAAGTGGAATTCTTAGTACCTGTAGTGGGTTGTAATAACCAGTCCATGAACTTCTTTAAGGTGTCTGGTCCTTGAAATAGGTGCTGACGGGGTCCCATGTGTTGACAATGAGAACAGGGTTGGTCTATGGGTAAGTGACTGCAATGTTGACAGACGCGGTGTGCCACACACAGATTAGGGATGTGAATGCCGGTTTCCTGAGTGCATTCGAGATCGAAATAGATGTAAAACTCTAAGGTCCCTTTCCCCTTCTTCTTCTTCTGGGGCTTCTGTTGTACGTAGCACTGATGATCGGTATCGACGATTTTCTTACAGATCTTACACTTTTTCTGTCCTCCGCATTTGTGATGAGGGAATAATTTCTTAGGTATCCAAGACTGACACTTCTCGCATTGTTCCATTAAATTGCAGACAGTAGTGGTGGTCTTCTTACTATGGGGTCTTAAATGATTTTCGTAGCAGGTCCTGTTCTTAAACTTTCCATGGCATTCCCGACATTTAATCTCGATCCCTTCATCGGGACAATTAGGGTGTTGTCCTAAACAATAGGTACAGCGATGAGGACACTTGGAGCGATGTTCTGTGACAGTCCTGTATCCCACGTCGCAATGATCACAGTAATATTGGTTCCCCGTTACTCCCGGCATGGATATGATGGCGTCGTAATGATGGTCGTCTAACAATATGTTCAAACAAGTTCCATCTCCCCAGCCTTTGAAGATGCGCTCTAAGGTGAGTTTAGTCGAAGTAGACTTGAACTGAAATATTTTCAGTCGATACTGGGGAGCTAACACCTCTTGTAATTTCGTCCACTCTGCATATCCACAAGCTTGAGTGATATCACACTCGGCCTGTTCCATGAGGGCTATGGCTTCTCGTTTCTGGTTCAAGGATTGCCTATCGCCTAATCTCATGCGTTTCCATTGTTTTTCCCATTCGGGGTCTGGATGTTCGGGTTTTTGACTGTGTAATCGAGTGACGACGATGGCTCTAGCTAAACAAAATTTATCCCAGGGATTGACGATCCGAACGATGGCTCTTTTATTGTTCTTAAAAGTCTCCTTATTCACTTGTAGATGTTTGGTTCTGTCTCCACCACTTCCTTCGGGATACTTGATCCGAAACATATCAAATTCCATGCCCCCGTCGCCCAGTTTGAACTCCTTTCTGGATTGTTGCACGGCTTCAATCTTGTCTAAAATGACGTCCTCGTTAAAATGTTTACATTGAGTAAACTCGTACCAAATCTCTGATTCCAGAGATTTGTGGCGTATGTTCAGGCGGAGGTAATCGTTAGGATTACACTGCATTTTCGATTTGAAAGTTTGTAACATGTGTCTGAATAATCGCCGAACAAATCCTCTGTTTTCTTCCTCTGGAAACTCCTTAAAAATCACAGTGTAAAAATCCTGTTGAGCTTTAAATTTTCTAGAGTGCACCCTTTGATTCACTGTGACTCGATAATACTGGGATATGGCCTTGGGTTTGGGTGGTGAATGAATAGGGAACTTTGACCCCTCATGCGCCCTAGTCCTTTGCTGTTGCTGCCGTTGTTTTTCTAGTTGAGCTCTTCTCTGTAATAGTATGGCATTTCTTTTCCGAAGCTTTAATTCTCGCTCTTTATTTTCATCAGGAATTTGATTTAATTCTCTCTCCCGTAGTTGTCGTTGTCGTTGTAGTTGTCGTTGTCGTTGTTGTTCTTGTAGAGCTCTTCTCTGTAATCTTTCCGCATTTCTTTTCCTAAGCTCTAATTCTCGCTCTTTATTTTCATCAAGAATTTGATCTAATTCTCTCTCCCTTTTTTTCCATTCTAATAATCGTTGAGCATGTAACTGTTTTTCTCTAGTAGAATCCATGACCCCCAGGCAGGGAGCTGGCTCTGACTGTAGAATGAGCTGAAAGTAGGAGAAAACCTGTATTTATACAGTGGATGACGTCACAATGCATAGGTAAGCATATTTTTTGCACACGGCCCTAAACAAACTTGAATCGCTGCCAAGTATTACCTGTGTAGTCAGCATATTTTTTGCACACGGCCCTTTACAGGTGATGCAACAGGTATATAAGAAAACGCAGGTAAAACGTATTTTTGCACACGGCACACAGCAGGTATATAAACCAGCGCTGGACATTGACGTTCACACTTCGTTAGCATTCTGAATTCGACACAGGTAAAAAAAATGGAGCAGATAAAAAATATGTCAAAGAAAACGGAGTATTGTTGGTCAGTCAATGGATCAAGCTTTGGAAAATGGATGAAAACTAAAGAAGAAGCGATCCAGGATTTTTATAAACGCCATAGAATATTTAGTCCCAGATACCAAAAAAGAGTGTGGTTGGTAAAAAGAGTGGAATTGGATCCTGAAGATTATGACACCAGAGAGGACCAATACTGTCTGAAGAGAAAAAATGGTTATTTATTTTATCAAAGATACAAATGGGTGCTCAGTTGTTATTGTAAGGAAAGTGGATGGAAAAACCAGATTGAAAGCTGTTTTCGTGAATTCGAACATAGAAAGAAACAAGGAATTCTTCCAGAGACTTATACAGTGTATATATATTGTCGCATTCCCTTTATTGCTGACACGAAAAACAACATTTGGAGAATAGATTTCTGAATTCTGAATAAAATTGCCTTGTTATCATCTGTCTTTTGTTATTGTTTTCAGAAAATCCAGTTTGAACTGGTTAGGCTAGACTGTCTAGACTGTGAAGCGTGACGTCATAATCACATTCTTTTGACTCGCTGCCAAAATCGTAGTAGCAGCGTTGTGAATCGTAGTAGCAGCGTATAGTGTATAATGTAAACACAGTGTAAACACCCCTATAGGACATATAGGGGCTATGTACTAACCCACCTAGTCCCCCGTAGGGTTAGGGTTAGGGCTGTACTGAGTTGACCCAGCTATCCCCCACAGACCCACTAATCTGTACTCTCTTGACCCACCTATCCCCTACAGGGGCTGCACTCCAGTGACCCGCCTATCCCCCACAGGGGCTGCACTCGCTTGACCCAGCTATCCCCCCAACCCTAAAAGTGCACTCAGTTGACCCAGCTATCCCCCCTCAGTGGGATGTCCTAGATATTGACCCAGCCATCTAGGCCGTTTATACTACTACTGTGACTCTTATTCGTCTGAAAACGTACACTATTCAACTGTGTAGTTTGAGGAAGGACCCTTTTTCAATTTTGAGATGAAAATTTCATTATCACCCCCATTTTCTTGCATTTTTTTAATATAATATTCGAATGTTGTTTCATTATTCGATCGTCGGTCCATTCGACTGACAGTCGAATAGTCGACTATTCGTTGACATCCCTAATATAAGGATATCGAAATCCCCTTTTAGAACCAACACTTCCACAAAATGATTGATTGAATAATTGTATATGTTGGTTACGTCCCATTCGAGAATGTTTAAGTCTACCATGACACGGGGCCTCGTTGACAGGCGTTTTTTATTCAAATGATCAATGTAATGGATACAATGGAAGTGTTTATAAGAAAAAATATGAATTGTGAACCTTTTCGGCATCAGTTGTCCCATATTTAAGAAGGGTGCCGTGACAGACAATTTTGCACTTCAGATTCCCCGGCCCTGTTACAGCTATTTCCTGCTGGGTAATTCCTTTGGGGTATTTCTCGTCACATTCCTTCTGAAGCTCCGCCCCTGCGGCTTCTGACAACACCCGAGACCCTCGACCCGAGGTCAATTTCAACTCCGACGACGTGCTGTTTACTATCACGTCAATCTGTAAAATAAAATACACTTTGTGAGATACTTACTGAGTATATTGTTAAAAAGTCTGATTTGTTTCAGGAGATGGATGAACAAGGCACACAAAACCTGTATAAAACAGATTTAATTTTTAAAATTATATTGAAAGAATGATTTTTTTTATTATCGAACAAAAAAACCCCAAAAACAACAAAATGAAGAAAGGCCCACTCATGTGGGAAAAAAATTGTGATATAAAATGAAGAAATGATCGATCATGTTTGTCTTTTTTGATGTGTGTAGAGTACATGAACTAGTATTTCATAGACGAATATAATTTTAATCCCCCCCCCCCAAAAAAAAGAAAAAAACACTACAGAAATGAATTTTCGATGTACGGTCATTTTACCGGTAACGAATCGGTTTTGTAGTAACATCTTACACACAATCCAATATCCATGGTACGCCAAATTCACAACAAGAGGCCCATGGGTCACATCGCTCACCTGAAAAGCTTTGAACATTCCATTCTTCACCAGAGTTCCCCCTTGTTATACATATTGTGACCCCACCCTACCCAACTGATCATGATTTAAACAATTTGAAATCTACACTACCATAGGATGCTTTGATTTAACATAGTAAAACTTTGATTCCCCATTGTGGCCCCACCCTACCCACGGGGGTGACATGATTAGAACAATTTAGAATCTACACTATCCCAGGATGCTTCCACATAAGTTTCTGCTTTTCTGGCCCAGTGGTTCTTGCAAAGAAGATTTTTCCTATATATTTCTATGTAAAACTTTGATTCCCCATTGTGGCCCCGCCCAACCCCGGGGATCATAATTTAAACAATTTAAAATCTACACTACCCCGGAATGCTTCCAAATAAGTTTCAGCTTTTCTGGCTCAGTGGTTCTTGAGAAGAAGATTTTCAAAGATTTTTCCCATATATAGCTACGTAAAACTTTGATCCCCCATTATGGCCCTGCTCAACCCCCGGGGGTCATGACTTTAACAATTTGGAATCAACACTACCCTGGGATGCTTCCACATAAGTTTCAGCTTTACTCAAGTGGCTTCAGATTTTTAAAGATTTTTCCTATATATTTCTAACAAAACATTGATGGCCTCCCCATTGTGGCCCCGCCAAACCCCCGGGGATCATGATTTTCTACACTAGATGCTTTTAAGTTTATATGGCTCAGTGGTTCTTGAGAAGAAGATTTTCAAAGATTTTTTCTATATATTGCTATGTAAAACTTTGATCCCCAATTATGGCCCTGCCCAACCCCCGGGGGTCATGACTTTAACAATTTAGAATCTACACTACCCCAGGATGCTTCCACATAAGTATCAGCTTTTCTGGCCCATTGGTTCTTGAGAAGAAGATTTTTAAAGATTTTTCCTATATATTTCTATGTAAAACTTTAATTCCCTATTGTGGCCCCGCCCAACCCCCGGGGGTCATGATTTTTACAATTTAGAATCTGCACTTCCCCAGGATGCTTCCACATAAGTTTCTGCTTTTCTGGCCCAGTGGTTCTTGAGAAGAAGATTTTTAAAGATTTTTCCTATATATTTCTATGTAAAAGTTTGATTCCCCATTGTGGCCCCGCCCTATCCCCGGGGGTCATGATTTTTACAATTTAGAATCTACACTACCCCAGGATGCTTCCACATAAGTTTCAGCTTTTCTGGCCCAGTGGTTCTTGAGAAGAAGATTTTTTAATGACCCCACCCTATTTTTGTATTTTCTTGATTATCTCCCCTTGTGAGGAAACTTGGCCCTTCATTTTTACAATTTAAATTTCCCTTCATATATAAGGATGCTTTGTACCAAGTTTGGTCAAAATTGGCCCTATGGTTCTTGAGAAGAAGTCGAAAATGTGAAGTTTACAGACGGACGGTCGGACAGACAGCTAGACGGACGGACGGACGACAGACAAAATGTGATCAGAAGGCTCTGGTGAGCTAAAAATGAGCTTAACATAGCTTCACAGTTGATAAACTAGGTTTATCGACGGTAAACTATAGTGTACAAACCGTGAACTATAGTTTACAATTCGTAAACCATAGTTTTCATCTGTAAAACTATATTTAACGGCTGTTAACTATAGTTTACGAATGCTAATCTAAGTTTATCTGTCTGTAATAAAACGTAACAATAGATTTTGTTGATAAACATAGATTCACGTCTGTAAACTATAATTTACAATCGTGAACTATAGTTAAGAGTTGTTAGTCATAGTTTCACAAATCAGATCGTTGCCTATAGTTAAGAGTTGTAAACCATAGTTTACAAATCGTGAAACTGTATTTATCGGATAATCTAAGTTTTGCAATCGCAAATGAGTGTTTTCAGTGTTAAGTATAGTTTACAGTTCTGAAACATAGATTATCGCGTTAACTATGGTTTACAGATGTAAAATATAGATTAGCGTTGTTATCTATAATTTACAGTCTGTAAACTATAATTTACAGCCGATAAACCTAGTTTATCGACTGTGAAGCTATGTTTAGCTCGTTTTTGTGAATTTGGCGTGCCACACATATCATATGTTTGAATCTCCTAATTGGTACAGTAGAGAACTGCCAAAAAGAAACCCCCCATTTTCCTAGTTTCGAATCGATTTCTAAATATCGAATCAAGTGCCCTCTATTGTTGTTGAGTTATTTTAGAATGAAATTTGCTGATCGAAATTATTGTAAAAAAAATTATGCCTTTAGGAAAATTTTACATAAAATGTATTAGCATTTCTTGTTGATTTAAATAATTATTTTCTCTAAAACAAAACAATATGAAAAATGTTGCATTTTATGAAAAACTTTAAGTGATATGCTTTATAACCAGAAGTCTAGACTGAAGCTCTACTGGTTTGTTCATATAGCAAAGGAAGAGAAAAGTACTTAAGCAGTTGGGAATTAAAACTTTACAGCAGCAATAAATAGAATAATGATCCTTGATTAAGTCCCTTTATGTTCTTAGTTAAGGAATAACTGTCTTATTTTTCGATTTCATGATGTGATCAATCGATTGGGTTGCGTGATAATTTGCATAAACGCCGAAGGCGTTTATGCATAAAATTATCACGCAAGCCAATCGATTGATCATCTTCATGAAATTGAAAAATCTGACAGTTATTCCTTATATTTACATGCTTTGATTCCGCCAATTCACGTGCCCCAAACCCTGCATGTTTCTGTCTAACTGTTTGTTTCGCCCTGCACGTGGATTTTTTTTGGAACCGCGCCAATACATTGATGGGAAAATAAAGTACATTTACAATTTGTAATTTTATCTCGGACAAAGACATTGGGAATGTAAATATTGTAGTCTACTTGCATGCCACATTATATTATAATCAGACTTAAACTGTATTTGGAATAACATTTTGAGAGTATTTAACAGAAATGTCCATTTTTAGTAACCAAGGCAACACCGTTCATTGAAGTCAAAAACCGATATACAGAATTATGTACCGTAGTGTAGTCTACTTCTGTGCCAAGTTATATTGAAATAAGACCAAAACTGTAGGAGGAGTAGAGTTTTGAAAGAATTTCACAGAAATTTCTATTTTTAGTAACCACGGCAATACCGTTCATCGAAATCAAAAACCGATATATAGAATTTTGTATCTAAGTGTAGTCCACTTGTGTGCCAAGTTATATTGAAATCAGACCAAAACTGTAGGAGGAGTAGCATTTTGAAAGTATTTCACAGAAATTTCCATTTTTAGTAACCACGGTAACACCGTTAATCGAAATCAAAAACCGATGCACGTATTTATGTATCTTAGTGTAGTCTATTTGTGTGCCAAGTCATATTGAAAGCAGACCAAAACTATAGGAGGGGGAGCATTTTGAAAGAATTTTTTAGTAACCAAGGCAACATCGTTCATCGAAATCAAAAACCGATACACAGAATTATGTATCTTAGTGTAGTCTATTTGTGTGCCAAGTAATTTCTATTTTTATCAACCACGGCAACGCCATTCATCGAAATGAAAAACCGATATACAGAATTATGTATCTTAGTGTAGTCTACTTGTGTGCCAAATTATATTGAAATAAGACCAAAACTGTAGGAGGAGTAGCAAATATAAAAATTGTTTACAGACAAAAAGACAGACAGACGGACGGATGCCGGACGCATTACTATCGCATAAGCTCTTCTGAACTCTGACCAGTAGAGCTAAAAATTAAATCAGCCATCTCTGAGACATAATTTTCATAGAATAGTTTTGCATGTAAATTGTTTTTATTTTTTTTTTTTTTCACTTCTGTTAGTATTGCTTGTTTTTGCATCCCTTAAAAGGGCATTTTTTTGTTCTTCGAAATTTTATAATTCGTAACTAAGAAAATAACACGTAATTAGATTGTATGTTTAAATTTCATTCAAAAGTCATTTTTTATATAATATTCTATCTTGTTATATTTATCATAAATATTGATTACACACTCTATCTGGACCGACAACATATCGAAATTTTTGATTTATAGACGTATTTGTTTTTTGTCACTTTCTTTTTCTTTTACTTGTACTTGCGCTTAACAAAATCTAGGTCATTGTTTATAATGTTTCAAATTGTAAATACTTTGAAAAATAATCACGTAGATATATTAAAAAAAAACACAGGGGTATAATAGTCATCCTTTTATTATATTTACCTAGTACGATTTAAACCCTTCACTTTGTTTTTCGGGAATATTTAAATTGAGAAAAAAAATCGATACTGGCGATAAAGATAACTTACCTTTTCCTTCTCAATAGAAGCTTTGAAAACTGACACTTTCACATTCTTGTAATTCGTAACACATTCGGCCTCAGAGGAAAGATCGTCACTTTCTTCATTATCTTAATCATGAAAAATAAGTTAAATATATATAGCATTGCTGTAGTTTGTTTTCAAACAAAATATAATATATATACATTTGTAATTGTAGGTTAATTATCTTTTTGTTCATTTAAAAAGTGGTCTTACTTCTTTTATTGATTGATGCATTCTCTAAGTATCAGAACTCCTAAGAGAATATTCTGTATTTCAACACATCGATATAGTTTTAGAATTCACCAACATCATCTCTAACAGGTACGGAAGCGTATTAGGACCGTAGCAATATCTTTTAGCAATTTGTTATAACAAATAAGTAATTTGTTATAGCATATTAATAATTTGATTTAATAAATTAATAATTTGTTATAACAAATTAATAATTTGTTATACAAATGAATTAATAATTTGTTATAACATGTTATTAATTTGCTACAACAAATTACTAATTTGTTTAAACAGATTACTAATTTGTTTTACTAATAAATTTAATTAATTTAATAAATTAATAATTTGTTATAACAAATTAATAATTTGTTAACAAATTAATAATTTGTTATACAAATGAATTAATAATTTGTTATAACATGTTATTAATTTGCTACAACAAATTACTAATTTGTTTAAACAGATTACTAATTTGTTTTACCAATTTGTTTAAACAATTTACTAATTTGTTTTAAACAAATCAAAAAAAGATACTGCTGCAGCACTAATACGCTTCAGTAAACAGGTTATATCTACATCGAAAAATAACATCATCTCAGGTAACTGTAGAGGCCTTTGGCCTGTAAATGTCACCGAAACTTGGATATAGCAAAACCCCTTACATTAAGATTACTATATGCGAGCCTATATATACACTTAATTACATTGACATTCGTTTAAAAATAGAACTCAACCAAAGCTCTAGATCTGATTTAATTGAAAATTTTAATATCATTCTTTTTTATATTACAAATTTACGTACAAATATTTAAATTATGTGACTAACAAATGAATTAGTCTTACCTTCGACTGTTTCGTACGAATCAGAATCTTCCGAAGACAAGGAAATGTCTTTGTCTGACATTTTTATTAAACAGAAAGTAGAACTTTAATACGCAGGTATTTCCTATACAACTACTTCTATCTAAATATAAAAGCCGGTAATTTTCAAATGACCTTCAAACACTAATCTGAAAACACTACTGACATATTTCACTGTATTTATGATTAAATAAAATAAAAAAAAAAGTAACATGGCATAAAATTCTATTAAAATTGTAGTAATGAATAAAAGTAACTTTATTTATAGTCGGATTATATTCATAAATTTAACAAAAACGTGAGCTTCCAAGTTCTTAAACATATTGGAAAAAAACTTTTTTAAAAAATGAATGTTTAAACATTGTATTTCAATCCTAAATTGAAATTCATTGTAACTTTTGCATACAATTTCTTAAACTTGTACATTTATCAGTCTCTTATTGGTGTCTATAAACAAGAACAAAAACTATAAATTAAACCAACAAAAACGATGTACACTGTATTACACTCTAACATAAGTGATGAGGTATTCCGGGTAGTTTTGATAGTGGTGATACGTCACAAACTCTCGGAATATCCAGGTTCCATCGCCGACCACACTATCACAGCGCTGAATCCCGGAATGTTCACAGGAATCGGACTCGCAGCCGGACTGGAAGCAGGGAGGTCTTCGGAGATTTGGTTTGGGATGCCTTGCTACATGTATTCTACCAAGGCAAGATCTCACCAGAAACATTTTCTTCTCGCCTTTCGTTCTGTCATCTTTGTGATCTGAAATCAGATCTCTACTTAGAATTCTGGCTCCAAGGCCGTAAACCGAGAATAGACTTAAGCAAAATTTTGATACTGCTTGAATCGCACATGAGTTTAAAAATTTTCAGGTTTGTGTGACATTCAAATGCAAACAGAAAAAACTTTATTATAATTCTTTTTCAAGCTTTATTGATTTTAAGTCTATCTCAGTTTAAGCTTCGAAGCCTTTAACAGTTTGGAAGTGTTCGAGAAAAATATGGGTAAATCTGTTTTGAGTAGATAAAAGAACTAGTAAAACCCCAAAGCGCACCATAATAGAGAAAATTTAGTGATGCATTTAAACAATATTCAACTGATTTTCCCAAGCAATATACTTTATTAGGCCATATATATAGCAACTTTTGAAACAACTGCCATTACTTTTTCGTATGACTGACGTTTTTCATGAAACAACTGCCATTACTTTTTCAAATGACTGACGTTTTTCATACAAATTGTAAGGCCGTTATTTCCACACTTCATTGTCTTCGGATTTTCCCCTTTAATTGGCCAAGTTATTGAGCCCACGGCGGACAACAGGGGTGTTCATTCCTCTATTGCACCTGATCCCATCTCTAATGTTTGCTTTATTTGCTTCCAATGTGTACTTTGGAGCTTGATTACAGAACGTTATATGCTAGTACTCATTTCATAAAAAATTAATTTGAAAATATAAACCTTTGAAAAAAATTATAAAACCTTTGTTGAATTTACGAAAATACTTTATTTCTTTAATTAAAGATTTGCCATTTCTTTACTGTTATGTACCTGTGTACTGGTCTGCCTTCGTTGGACTCTCGGCAAGATACACCCCTTGACCAAACATGCCTTTATTATCAGACATGCTAATATCTAAGCCATTCAAAAGAATATTTTTGTACGTTTCGGTTTTTGTTCCATGAAAAAGAAAGTGTTCATTAGCCTCTTCTGGGTACTGATCGCTTCTCAGGACTGGATCCCTACCCATTATTTCCGAGGTGAGTACATTTATCATACTTGGTGAAAGTTCACTCAGTTGTTTGAAAACTCCATTTCTTCCTGCCTTCTGAAAAAGGTATGCCCGAAAATATGAATATTTTTCGTACAAACAAATGTTTTCGAGCCTCTCCACTTTTAAAACCTTTATACTAGAGTAGTTGAGGTCCGCCAGTCCCTCGGCGTCTCTTCCATGTCCAACCATCTGTGGTACCCACGTGGATAAAACCAGTTTCTCTATAGTTTGTCGTGTCGCTGCATCGACGTCAACCAGTCTGGCGTAGAGATTCAACTTCATTTCTATTAACCACGTATACCATGACTGTAATGAATACAGCAACAAAA
This sequence comes from Saccostrea cuccullata, assembly GCF_032062105.1. NCBI lineage: Eukaryota > Metazoa > Mollusca > Bivalvia > Ostreida > Ostreidae > Saccostrea > Saccostrea cuccullata. The sequence goes on from NW_026937547.1 coordinate 28,231, forward strand.
AATTTCATTCATCAAAAAACCATAAAAATTAGGAAATGATATGAAATGACAGATAAGGTTTTCTTCTCCCTTTCTTAATTTCGTCTACCCATCGCCTAATTTATCTATCCCTTTCATACAAAAATACCTTTCTTAATTCTTACATCTTTTTTTTTTCAAGCTTGACATTACGTTATATTAAACTGAATTGAATTAATTTATGGTGATTTCCCTTATTTTTTTCCCATGTAGATAGAAGCGGTTAATTATACTTTGTTGACATCCTTGATGGTTCTGCGGACTGTAACTGTTGTCCAGTATTCCGGTAGTTGAGGTTCTTTGAGGGACAATTCACGACAAAACTCGAGTATCACAGGGGTAGCTGAAGCTCTCTGGAATTTTTTGCATTCTCCTCTCATTGCCTGTAAAACGTTATTAGAATTTCAGTGTTTATCTCTCCCACCCCCTCTCTCTCTCTCTGTCTTTGTGTATGTGTTTATGTGTGGGTGTGACAAACCATGGTAAACTTACTTTAGCTATTTCTGAGTATCGTCCATCAGTTTCTGGTACAACCACTGTCAAATTCATAGTAGTCTTTTGAAAGCTTAAAAAGTCATTCAGTGCTCCAAATATCGCATTTGACACAATCTTTGGCGGTACATTATATTTGGACTTGTGCAGCATGAAGACAATGGAACTTATCTTTGCCCTATTCGCTTCCGTCAAACAATTAAACACTGCCTCACCAATATCCTAGCATCAAAAAAATAATTAAAAAAAATATATGATTCGAAAATATTGTTTTGAAAGCTGTTCAGTTTATTTTCATGTTTACACAATGTAAGTAATCAGTTCTATGAAGGATAAAAACACAAGAATAAGTGAAAGAGGAAAGAAAATTTAAGACGCATATTGTTAGAACGTCGTCTCACCTTCCTTATAAAATGTGGATCGTTTTTTCTGTATTGTAACACATAGGTATGATAAATTTTATTTTTATCGAATTGTTTGGAATAAACAATTTCCATATCGCCGTCTGTCATCAAGGAGAGATGGTGAATATCATTTTCAACATGTTTGGTGCGAGTGGTAACATCAAGTGAAGCTGATCCAACAAAGTTGACCACCATGTTGAATTTAGCTTTTTCATCTTCATCTATGCCAGCTTTCACCAGGATTGAAATTTCCCCTATTTTACAGCTGCATACTCTTCTAAGGATTTCTGTGGCTGTTTATTTATATATTTTTTAAATACAGGTTAAAACCATTACCCGGTATTTTATATCAAAGACAAGTTAAGAAAAAAAGAGTACCTTCTTGCTGGTCAAGACCCAATGTTTTAACAGCATCTGCAAATGCCTATAAAGTAAAAACATTAGAAATTAATAGTACCTTTTTATGAATAAGCCCGAGTCTGTGTATATTGCGTCATTACTTTCAGAGAGGGATGATATGGATTCAGAAACCATAATGTGGCGATATGAAAGTCGGTTGACGTCACAAGATTGCGTGAAATCAAGAGAAAAACTAATCGATCATAAAAAAAATTTCCAGCCCTTTGAATTTCATATCAGCCCTGCAGGTTGCACATCAGCCCTAGAAGCTGATACAGGTAATGTGATGTTAGTGAATACAATCATGCAATAAAAACGTGAATTTTTTTTTCTAAGGCTGTTATAAATGTATGTATAGATTCTTATCTTCGCAAGATTTTGTAAAACAGTAAATATCTCGCAATAAGAACTGATTACTTGAATGGTTTCTTCGTCGCTGTGGTGTATGACAAAGTGGACCTCTTTAAGTGTTGTTTCGGGATTTTCGTCTTTATATTTCTCCACGGCACGGCACGCGTTTCTTGCCGCCAGATCCCTGGGGAACTTCAGGAATCCCGTAGTCAGAGCTGGGAGAGCTATAGTGGAGAATCCTTGTCTATCCAGCTCCGCCAGGCAGTTAGAAATAAACTGCATATGCATCTACCAAAAAGAAGACAGAATATCATCACTATGTTGCCATAAAGGAAAACAATATGTGTTTATGAAATGATTACAATGTATACTGATGTCCTTGTATGGCAGCTTGTAGCGAGGGTTGAACTTTCTCATATGCAAGTCAGATTCCAAGGTCAAAATTGTGGGCATCCAAAAGGAGGACTTGTCATAAGGAGTAAACCTGTGAAAGCTCTATAGCTCTAGTTATGACCAAGGTAAAATTGTTTAAAAAATTGGACAAACTCTATGGTCACTGTCAAAAAATATTTATAACCATTGAAAGGTCTAGTCACAATGAATACAAATGTGAGCTATGAAAGCCCTAGCACCAACTGTTCAAAGGTTTGGCCAAGATTAAAGTCTTGTAATTTGGATAAAGTTAGCCAAACTCTAGGATGAAGAGGTCAAATTTGGTAGTAGAAAAATGAAAGGTCTTGTCAAAAGGAATACACCTGTGAAATATAAAATCCATAGATCCACACACTCAAAAGTTATGGGCAAGGAAAAAAATTCTGCGGACAAACAAACAGATTAACGAACAAATAGAAAAACAAACGGACAGATAGTGCAAAAACTATAGTCCCCTGAATAATCTCCGATTACAGAGGCATAAAAACTAACCTCTTCTGCAAGACTATCTCCGTATCTTGCAAGGGAGCCGTGACAAATGATTTTGCACTTAAGTCTTCCTGGACCTGTGACTGCTACATCGCCCTTTCCGACTCCTTTCGGATATTTTTCAGCACACTCATCTTGAATATCTCGTCCTGCTGCGTCTAATAGTGCCCTGGAACACTGTCCGAATGTTAGTTTCAGGTTTTCTGACGTGCTGTTTACTATCACGTCAACCTAACACGAACAGAAAAAATACTAGTAAGTAAAAATTACATGAAAGGGTTTTTATTTGGAATCCTCTAAAGAGAAACACTTGAGATATACAAACCTATGCTCTAAAACCATTAAACCCAATTTAACAAATCATTGAAAGGATAAGTTGCAAATAATGTTACAGAAATTCTTGTAACTAAATAATGAAGAGAAAAGCGTCAATATTTCACCCGTATCGCTCCCATGGTGGAAAAAAAATGAAATGGCTAAGTACTGTAAACATTGTAAAAGGAGTTCAGGGAATCAGCCCGAACGCCCACATGATGAATACAGAAATTCCCGAACCCACCATTGATATCCAAAAGATGATTTGGTAACTGGAAAAATTGTAAGAGGAACCAGGCTTTTTTCGCAAGGGCGAAAAACATCAAAATCTTATTGCATGATTAGAGGATTTCCTCCCATTAAGCACATTCCAAACTAGAGGTACTGTGAGCGATGAACTCACTAAATGATACTCTCATATGAATAAAATGTTTTTGCTGTGGAAAACCCAAAGTATGTGACGGATCAAAAAGTAAACTAGAAGGTGCACAATGGCAATATATGATAAAGATTTTGTGAAAGTTTCATCAAATTTCATTCAGTGGTATGAGAGGAGTTGCGGATAAGAGATGGGTACCCCAAAGCTTAACAGACGAACAGACAGACAGACGGACGGACATACCGATTAGTATATAACCTCTCGCTTTTCAAGCGGGGGGGGGGGATAATGATTCTTTTTACATACTAGTAAATTTGGCCCCAGAGTAAAAATTAAAATTTTAAAAATCTATTGCAGATGTTCATAGCTCCATTAATGATATTTTAAAAGGTGCTTAAATGTAAGAGTCGTTGTTGGAAGAAGATGTGTAACAGATAAACCGACGGACGGAGCAGAAGAACAATTTTATATCCCAAGTCGCCATAGAGAGTGCGGGTATAAAAAGATTACCGGTATCCGTGGTGTTCCGGCAATATAGAAAACGGCTTAATGCATTCTTCGTCGGATTTGCCTAGTGTTAAAGATTCCTCAATTTTATTTGGTGCTGTTATGTAATTTTTGGCTAATGTTACAATTTTGTCGATTTCCTTTGTAACGGGCGAGTCAAACTTTTTTTCCTGTCAAATCTACTTAAAGTACGCGTTACTGACACTGAGTTGCCTTAAAATTAGCACAACCCCTTAATTCTGAAATTCGCTTTCATTGGGATGCATGGCTAGAGTTCTGATTCCTCAAGGCCATATAGGAAGTAAGTTTCTAGTAGATTTACAAGTATACATCACGATTCTCATGAAAACCCCGACTGCTAATTTGAAAGAATTTTACCGGCTTTAATGCAGCTTATGCCAATTTCACTAAAATAATTGAAAAGGGCATATAATCTTGTATAATATTAGAATTATTTAAAAATTGTACATACGTAGAGCATAATAGGAAATAAAGTACATTTACAATTTGTAATTTTATCTCGGACAAAGACACTGGAAATCTAAATATTGCTGCATAAGTACATGTAAGGGAAATAAACGACTTTTAAGTTCAAGTCATCACGTTTATCATAGAGTTTGATTGTTGCATTTCCATCAACGTCTCTTTCATGTAAAATATTCAAGTATGAAACAGATGTGTTAGATTTTGTGGTATCTTTTATTTCAAGCTCACCAGGATATATCGTATGGACAAATAACAAGTGTTATAATTTCCTTAAAATGTGTAATATTTTAATATGGATCATGCTTTAGTAAATTTGTTTTGAAAATCAAACTATTTCAACTGTTTTCATGACAAATATTTTAGTATACAATGAATATATTAAAAAGATCGTTCATCTTGAGAAATAGTGTCCACGAACTATATGGACAACCTTCGTGCGTCGTAGGGAAACATTAAAATCATGATCTGTATAAACTGCGTATTTCAGATGACCCCTTAATACTGAAGGCAAATTCAATTTTTTACTCTAATCAATCAATAAATGGAGACTATGAAGGTTATGGAGATAACGAACAGTATTCAATATAAAAGTCCATAGAACAATACAAAAAAAAGGAGCAGAGCAAACACAGACCTCCGCAATATCAGAGGTGGGATCAGGTGTCATGGAGGAGTGAGCATCCCCTGCTGACAGGTCACACCCATTGTGTGCTCCTTGTCATTATCGGGAAATAATCGAAAAATCTGTCTTCAATTCAGTGTAAAAATAATGGACAAACTAATAAGATGAAAAACGTCAATAAGCATTTGACTCAATGATAAATTGTATTTGCTGAGAAGGTCAATGTATCGACCATAGAACTTACGAAATGATGATTTTAAACGAGACTGCTGATACTCTTGTTCCATAAACTTGTTTTTCAATAATTTACCTCGTTTTAGAAATTGTTCATACGTAGAGCATACTCTTGCGTATCGAATCAACTAAGATATATAAACTCCGTATGCAGGTGATGAAAGTATATTGCAGCATAAGTAAGGGAAGTTGACGATAGAAAAGTTATAGTCAACATGTTTATCATAGAGCTTTGTTGTTTGATTAGCATTAACGTCTCTTTCATATATCCAAGTATAAAACACATGTGTCAGACGCTGAGGTATCTTTTATCTCAAGCTCACCAGGAGACATTGATCGACGTAGGAATGGAAATTACCATTGTTAATTGAAATACGTCGTTGATACACTTATGTAAGTGTCAAGTTGAAGGCCACAGCAATTTTTTTTCTTTTCACGCATAAGATTTTGCATAAATTCTGCTTCATGTGAATACAAAAATAGCTCTGCTTTTAACTAATTAGTACCCATGGGAATTTCAATAGATTGTTGAAAGGCCTGGTCTCCAAAAACAACATAGATATTGTCAATCAGAAACTCAAGCATCTTGTTCTTGTCAACCTTGGAGTACTTGTGTGTGCTATCAGAATGTGTTTTAACAAAATATATAATTTTGCAAATGACCAATGACCAGGTAAATAAATTTACGAGTTCCATTTTTACCGAAAAAGCAGCTGTTAATGATATCAAAAAGCCTGCACTTTAATTTATCGTGGAAAATGGTTGTGCATAAAGTTGAAAAATCGTGAGTTTTTAAGCTGTTGATTTTGGTAAAATCTTGTGATTTCAAATTGTCCAAAAAGTTCTTTGGAAGGGAATTTTGGAGTATCCACATCTGATTTACACAACTTCTTGAATATATTGTTGCACAGTATACTCTTGAGGTTTCTCCTTCACTACTGTTAATATCTTAGTGAGGAATAAAGAAAGATGCTTGTTTGAACACATTTACTGGGACCATATGAAATTCAATGCAAGACGCGAACACTCAATATTAATCATACATGTTTTTTGAAAAGGAATTTGCTCTCGCTGGTTAAAAAAGGCTACATACGTTTTCCCTTTGTAATGAGCCTCTGAAGACAGCGAATGTTATGTCTTTGTACAGAATTCTTACCACCTCCTCTGTCTTGTCGAGGCGATCTAAATTGAACCAATAAGTAAATACTGTAAACGTATTGCATTTTGCTGTTTTTTAAGAGCCTTTGGCGTAAAACAATTTCCATTATATCAGTTAAATCAAATTCAACGCTAAGTACTGCAAGAAGAAATGCAGTAATCAGTCTATACTAATCACCTCGACTCAAAACCAAACCAAACATTAAAAGGAAACAAGTTTTAAAAATACTGAAAAGGCAGTTTCATAATTTTATTTATTTTTTAGTAATTCTGCAGTAAAGTTTCAAAACTAGCCTCTTACCAAAGAAATAATAATATATGTTAAAATTTAATTAGAAACTTAAGCACTACTTTTCAACCTTCAGGCACCAAAGGAACACATTTTGAGGCATATCTGTAGAAACAGAAGTACGAGATATAAATGAAGACATCGCAATAATTACTTGTTACTTTTCCTACCTTAAATCAAGTCTTACCTTTCTTGATAAGGTGACGTAGATAAGGGACGTAATCCGTGGGAAGCTGTGGGAGGTAGAAGGGAGATGGCATCCTGTACGACCATGTTTGACGATACATATCGTGTCTTTCAGGACCACAATTTCAAATCTTTATAATAAAACAGAAATTATGATTAAAAATGAATATAGAAATGATATTGTATGTCTTCCTTCCTTGGCTTAATCCCTATCTCCATACATTGTAAATGTATTTGAGGAAGGAATCTCTGTTTTTGAACAACTATATATTTTACACTTCAGGCACGTGCTCGTTTTTGTGTGTTGGTTAATGTACCTCTCGAGAATTATTCACTTAAAATTTTACTTTGAAAGATATTGCTAAAACCCTGAAGCATTTACTTATTTGTCAATACCCGGTAGCCTGCACCGGTTTACCAGGTCAATAAGATATGTCTGTATACTCAGAGCATAATCTAGCGCACAGAATCACCTTGGAGACATGGACGCCATATGATGATGATCGCGCAATATTACTCCTAAATCCTCCATATATCAAACAGATGTGATCGACTCTGTGGTATCTTTGAATAAAACTTATGAAGAAATTAATAAATAAAGGTCGTCGATAAAACAAGCGAGATGTTCTGGGTGCAATAGAAAAAGTCACCTTTGAATCACCAATTATTACCAAAAAGAGAAAACTCCGACTCCACGTCGATAGGACAACATTAATAATGTTCCAATTTCAATATTCACCCGGCCAAAACATACCAGGTAGATAGAATACAAAAATAATATAACTGAAATTATATATACATGTTTATCATATATTTAGTAGTAAATACACCGATTCTGCACGGTGTGATACGGGTGACGTCACAATACCCCCCCCGGTCCGAAAATCCATATCACGTATCGGACCGGCGGGCCGAAAATCCATATCAAACCGGAAGTAAAGTTTGTATAACGTTTAAAAGTCAATTTACTTGATTTTATTTTAATACTCATGATAAATCTTTCTTTAATGACATTTATAGTCTTAATTTTTTTCAGTTACCTAAAATAGGCTTTATTAGATTTTGGAGAGAAATGTCACAAACACGCAAGAAACATTCATCAATGACCATGTGTGAACTTGCACATTAAGTGTTTTAAATATATGATAAATAGAATACTTCATACTAAAATCCATATCATATGTCACATCAGCCCTCGGGCCCCATATTAGCCCTCCGGCCTTCGGCCCTTGGGCTGATATGCAAGGGCTGATATGGGGCCACTCGGGCTGATATGACATATGATATGGATTTTAGTATGTAATATTCTCTATATATAGCCTATGACATGTCAACCAAATACGTACAATAAATTACTATATATTAGAATTTTAAGGATTTATCATTTTGACGAGATGGTCATTAGGTATTTGTAAGCGAGATATAATTCAGGCAGTTTTGAATTTATTGAATGTAATCTTCAAAAATAAGAATACACATGGGAATGACATTTTTATATTAAGCGAAAACAATCCTCTAATGGAAAGAAAAAATCTTTTAAGACACTTAGTATGTCAACATTGTATTTTTGGAATTCGCTCACCGCTCACCACAATTTGGTCTAATATACGGCTTCTTTGTACTTTAAATATTTTAACAGAGAATAAGCATCATACATTACGTTCATATTGATTTTATTCAAAAATCATGACAATTTCCTTGTTCAAACACTGTTACGCTATGTAATGAAAAAGGGTAAAGAGAACGAAACGTGATAGATCGAAAAAATTGCAAACTATACAAACCTGTAATAGGAACAGACGCGTCCCCTGTACACCCGTCCTGAGTCGTACGTACTGATCAGGTACACAGAACCTTCTAAGTAAGCTTTTCTATGTAAGTCAGAATACTACCCAATGATAGGACAAATTTGTTAACAAGGTCATCATAACATTCATATAATTTACGCATTATTGACTTTACAGGGGGTTTTGAAGAGCTCGCTTCATGACGGGAAGGTCGTGGTTTCAAACCCCAGTCGAAACTGACCTAAGTCAATAAAAAAAATAATAGGCAGCAACTGTTCTTTCGCAAAGCGCTCATAACTCTGAAGTGAAATTTGCGACCCTTCACGATCTTATGGCAACATTTCTATAAGAGTAAAAGTTTCTAAAATGGGGTCTAAAAGAACATAAATAAATATGTCATGAAAGCCTTGCATCATCAGTTCATTTGTCAGTAGACTGCCTCGGTTTTAAGAATTGATCTTACTCTTGACACCTTTATTTATATCGTACCATCTCCAACAAATTGGTTGTTGGTCCTCTCCCTACCGACCAAGTAAGAATGACCAGACTCAAAACTTTTTTAAACCTTCCAAACCACAATATTTTTTGCGTTTGTTCCTCAGTTATTTCATCCCGTCAACAAATATTTCAAAATTTTCTGGAAACAGATTTACCCAACTACCTATCGATCCTTTTTTTTTTTACCTTGAGTCGGGAGTGGGCAGGCAAACATTTTTTTAAAGATGGCCTCCACTGCAATAGATACTCCCATTCATAATATGACATATTATGTCAGTTAGATATATGCAAGTCAGCTTGACATATAGACACCACAGGGTCTGTCTCATGTTTCTCTCAGGTGGTTTATTTCTTATTTGGCCTTCGTCAGGCCATCTATAAAAAGCGTTTGAATGCTCGCTCCCAACTCACCAAAATTGTGTCGGTAGGTAGGGGGGAATCTGTTGGCTTAAGCAGAAAAAATATCGTGTTCTTGAAGGTTTGAACAAAGTTTTTAGTTGGGTCACTTTTAGCCAGTCTGTCGGGAGAGGGCAAACCATTTTTAAAGATGGCCTCATCCTTAGTCATATAAAAACCCAAATATGAAAAGCAGAATACTCTGTAGTTTTTTTTTTCATTTCGAGTAATTTATTTTTATGTAGATTTTTAAATAAATTTTGCTTCATTCAAATGAACAGACTCAGTTGTAATTTTCAATTTCTTGTCAACACATTCAGGATTGAAAAAAGAGTATGGTGAAGTTTTATACACGTTCGTAGGTGATGAGATATTCAGGGTATGTCTGACGCTTGTCATACACAATGAATTCCCGGAATAACCACTTCCCATCCCCAACAACAGAATCATAGAAGTCTTTAGGTTTGTGTGTAGTGCAGTTGTCCTTTCTACACTTTTTACACGGCGCTCGTCTGTGAGCTACAGGGAAATCATACAGACATACGTCTCCCAAACACATCCGAACTAGCAGCATCTGATGAGGAATTTTCTTTCTGTTTTCTTTCTTGTCTGCATAAGAATACCAAACTTCTTAATTAAAGAGTGGTGTTTCAAACAATGTTCATTATGTAAATAAGAGAAGTAGCATACCACAAAAGATAAATAAAATACACGCAGAAAAGGTAAAATAAGAAAATAATCATATTCAGGATGTGGAATGAGAATAAGACGAACGATAGAGAAGAAAGAAACGTAATGGGTTACACGTACATACCTACGTATTGATCAGCTTTTGTTGAACTCTCGGCACCGTATGCCCCCTGTCCAAACATAGCGGTGCCTCTAGACATTCTACAATCTAATCCTTGTGTCAGAACAGAATCTAAAGTTTCTGCTAATGTCCCGTGAAAAACGTAATGTTCATTAATTTCTGGATAAATGTCTGAAAGAAAAGAAGTGCTGGTTTTGTTTGACTTCAGAATAGAGGTAGTTTTGATTTCGCCGGATGATTTTGGAAGAGTTCCTAAAGGAAATGGACCGCCTCTGGCTCTTGCTTTGTCAAAAAACCTTTGTCTTTCCTGAACATAACTCTCATATAAATCTAGATTCTCCACACGTTCTACTTTAGTAATTCGAATATTGTTATAGAAAAGCATATCCAATCCCTTTGCATCGGCACCTTTTCCTACATTGTGAGATTCCCAAGTCTTTTCTACGATGTTAACGACCAGATCCTTTGTATTCTGGTCGACGTTGACAAGGCTGTACGGATGTCGTCTGTTCCGTCGTTTACAGACCTTGATCTTTTCTCCCCCTTTAAAATCAGTCCAGTAGGACGGAACACAAAGCTCCTCCTCGTACATCATGGAGAACCAGTCACGTGACCCCCGAACAGGTGGAGGTTTGGGTTTTGGTTCTATTATTATTGGAGCCTTATTTTTCATCTTCGGAGGTGCTATCTTTATTATTTCTCTGCCAAATTCCTGTAAAACAGAAATGGGTGATATTTAATAAATCATGTTTCTAGAATACTACTGTATCGTTATTCCATACGTAACAATTAAATATGCGGTGCAATAGAACGTAAGAAAAAGATAAATCCTTAAAAATTTTAAGTCTAAAATCCTACAGGTTTTGTCAACATACCTTCCATATATTTAGAAACTCTGAATCTCTTACGTCTACTACTACATAAACTATATCTATTTTTGAGTCCCTGTTGGCTGTGTTGTATTCTTTGATAGAAGAAAAGATTTTCATTGCCGATATCCTCGGAGGAAATTTAAAGTCTCCAACACCAAGTGTTGGAACTGCAATGGTTTTATAACCATCTTCTTGTAGCTTCATCAAAGAAAGTTGAACCATTAATACCAGTGCCTGTAAATATGAGAAAGGTTTTATAATATTCAATATTGAAGATTGTCACACCCAGGCTATTTAGGGATTCAGAAAAGAGGAGGAACTGACTGAAAGTTAAATGAAAAGAGCAGAGTCAAAATGAAGGAATCCAAACAGTGCCTTACCTGCTGGTTTTGATCCCCTTCCTTAACAGTATACCTTGGCAGGGCCCCGAAGTACACCTTTTTAATGTTTTGAATATTATGACCTCCGATGGATTCGACATCACCTACGTCTATCCCCACCGGGAACGCTTTGGTGAATTCCCTTTCTATACCGGAACCACCAGCCTTAACGATGGCTCTAGACGATCTGGTGGACCCAGGCTTTCCATATGGAGGTAGGGCCTCAACAATGACATCAACCTAGAAAATAGAGAACAAGGCCAATCATCTTATTCGGAGTAAAACAAACAAAAGGAGGTATTTTTAGTCATCTAAAATAAATTGAAATAAAATACCTTTTGTTCCACTAGACATCCAGAGACAAGCTTCACCGTCAGATTATCAAGAGTACATTCAATATCTTTTGGTTTGGAAGGTAAAACTCCTGTGAAGATTTTTACATAAAAATCGAGATTTTCCTTTTCTTACGATGAAAAAAAAAAACATTTAAACAAAGATATGAACATTCAAGATTTTAGATAAGGTGGAATCTTGTGCAAAACAATTACCTTGCGAAGTTGGCTTTTGGTATATAGTATACGAATAACGATTGAATTCATTTTCGAAGTCTTCAAACGTTTTGGTATCCTTAGGGAATATAACGAAGCGTATATCGTTAACAGTCGTTGATTTATGTCTCATTTCAAAGTCTTTTACACATTGAAGCAGACGACAAACAACGACTTTAGCAGGAAACTGTAGAAAACCTGTGCCCAGTGCAGGAATGGCGATCGAATTAATCTGCAATTGATCTCCCCTCTCAAGACACTTGGTTACAAGATCTGTAAGAGTCTGGAGAAAAAGCAATCTTTATCGTTTGATGCAAAGGACATTTTAAGATTCCATATTCTGGTATTTTAAGGTATACACCTACTTGTTCCACTGAGTTGCTTTCTTCTGCTCTCCAGTACTTCAGACATCCATGGAATATATATCCACAGTACAACTCTCCGCCTCCAGTTTCTGCCAGTTCTCCAAACTTGATTCCGTCCGGATATTTTCGCGTGCATTCCTGTTGAATAGAGCGTCCAGCTTTTTGTAACATTGCTCGCGAGGCATTTCCTGCGTCCAGTGTTAATGTTTGTGAAGTACTGTTGACAATTGCGTCAACTTCCTCTTCGTAAACTAACCCTTTTTTCAAAGTGACCTTTACACACCCAATCCTTGCTTGGCAATCCTTTGGCTTTTCAGATGGAAGTCTTTTCCTGTAATATAAACGAGATATCCGCTCATCTGAAAATTCACAAACGTAACAATGTACACTTTTTTTTTTCATATGATCCTTCATAATCATTTAATTCTTGGTGTTAAGGGCATTCTATTTCACAAATGTTTTCCTCTAAACAAATTTATTTCATATTTTACTTGAATTTCAGAAATTCAAGTAAAATATTTCAAGCGTTCTTTTTTTCAGAGGGGGTGCGGTAGGAGGGGAGAAGGGTTCGAATATTTTACAACAGAGCATAAAGATGAGATAGAAAATCTAAAAAATACAAGGTTATGTTATCACACCTTATCACATATTTGAATACTCACTTCCTTCTCCCTAGTAAGCCAGGGAGAAAACTACTCTTCAGGTCATCATCCTCGTCAAGAGGTGGCGCTTTCGAGGTTCCGTCGTCTGCTTCTAGCAGATTTCCGGACGATGCTGATCTGGTTATCCTTCGCGCCATTTTATTATTCCACTAGAAAAATTTTGAAATAAACAAACTATTTGACAAATTGCATTCCTTCCTTCTATATTCGATCTCCAAAACTTTCATATGCTACAATGTAGTTACTGATATTATTTAGTTTTAGCAGCTAATAATGTGTTATTCAACAGACATTTCAGATAAATAAGAGGTAAAAAGAAATACGTTTAAAACTTTATATCACAAAATCTGTTTATTTCTGACTTTTCTGACTCTCGTTATTTCTAGATAAAAAAGAAATATGATACGTGTATGTTAATTTAACATTTTAAAAATGTACTTTCGTTATCAAAATTTAAAAAGAAAACAACAAACATATGATCGTATAACAAATACTTCCAATTTACCTTGTCAGTCTTCCTCTTGGTAGGCAAAGTTGATGGAAATTTAAACCAAAAGTAGATGAAAATTTCCACGAAGGGAAGTTCCGACTCGCATTTAAAAATACCTACTACTAAATCGATCTTCTGGTAAAGAATGTTGAAATTAAGGTATTTAAACATGTTATAAATAACCTGTAAGCACGTTTAAACATATTCCCCTGCACATACAAGCATGCATCAATTAATTAATAAAAATATGTGCCACGGCAGATCCGATGTAAAGACGTTGTGTTGTAAATTCACTCTCCCTTAATTATATAATTCTTTTATTAAGCGGCGATTTAGCTTCAGCTATTGAGAAAGTCAAGTATTAAAGCTATATTTTTTTTTTAACATTAAGCATTGCATTGTGTTGGATATTTCAACGATTCTCTGCACATGTTTCTTATTTTATCTTAGTCTCGATACTTAATTCTTCGAACCTTTCAATTTCTGAAATTTTGATTTTCCTATGTTTCATTGAATTTGAGATAACAAGGTTTAATTGTATATCAATTTACATAATATACAAGGTACAACTGAACTTCGGTATCTCGAACACCAATATCTTAAATACAATGGATATAGGTTTTAAAAATATTTTCATGGTCCGATCGAGTTCAAGTCAAAGAAATTTGACTGTTCATTAAGTAAGCAAAAAATTTATACAATACTTGTGTAAGTTTTTTTTTTTAAAAAGTTTATTTTAAATATAGCAAAGAACATGCTCAATATGTAATTTTCAGCATCAAATAAGAGGAGAGAGAAATATTTCCAACATTTTAAGTAGTGAACACTTCATAGTGCTCTTGGCTATCTTTTGATGCTCCCTTGTATTAAAATGGTGATGTATATAAAAACTTTTCACTTGACACGCATAAACCAGTATCAACATTTGAATACAAAGACACAAGTACTGAAAAATAAATACCAATCTGATTAAAGAACGGTGATATAATGAGTTTGCATGTTGAATATGGCAAATAAAGTTAAGAAAAATGCTAAGCCTTAATTATTTTCAATAATTGCCAGAAGAAAATAACAAAATTTTCTTTGAAATATTAAAATCAAACTATTGTAAAACTTATACAGGATGCTATTTATTTTTATATCCTACAATATACAGCCATAGCTAGGTAATCCTCAACCTCCTTCTCTTCCAGGTTGAACGCAAAATACCAAATGTTTTTACTAAAATATTTTATAAACAATCAAAAAACATAATTAAAAATACATATTAATGTTTTTAATTAAACAATAAAATGCTTTCTTTGTTTGTTATTACTGGAATTAAAGGAAGCAGCTGTTGCAGAAAAAATACATAACCCGCGTAAGTAGGTTAACGGTATGTAAACTTTTTCTGCAATAGCTGCGACCGTTAATTCCAGTAATAACCAAGAAAGAAAGACATTTTATTGTTTATATTTATATCTGTTTAAATAATCGTTTAAAGTAGGATTAAAAAGATTAATTATTGTATTAATGATGCGAACATCTTTATACGTTTGATGGAACAGCCACTGATCAAGAAATCTGTACAGGCGACATGCCTAATGTAGTTCATGCAGTGATTATCGCAATGGATTTTCATAATAAATGAAGGAGAAAATATTCAATGTATGTAAATATTCTGCTGCAAATACGAGGATTGTTCAATAAATAATGCCCTGAGCTCTATCACATACAACATAGAAATCATATATGTCACAGGGTGAATTATAATTAATTAATTAATATAATTACTAATTATCATTCATATCATTTTCATATCTTATTATAAGGCATCATAATTTTATAGTTACAAGTGAATTCCGTCGTCACTACGGAATTTACTACGTTCATTCACTGCCTCATTCATTCACTCATTTATACGGGTGAGTGGTCAGTGAGAGTATCCGAGTGTGTGAGTGGTTAAACTGGTTTTTCTCTATCTCCTGCGCATTCGCGCCAATACTAACTTCTTGAGCACTCCAACCTTAGACTTTGGGGAGAGAGGACGCTCTCTCTCCCCAACACAACTTATCTTATGATGTTGTGACAAATTCAGTCTAGGATTACGGTAAGAAATAATTGTTAAATTATTTCTTTGTCTATAATTATTCATTATCTATTTGATCATTTTATTTAACTGAAGTGAATTTCTAAATTATCTAAATTCCTAAGATTAAATAAATCCGTGTAAAAGTGTGTGTGAGGTGAGAAATATTAAATACATGTTTTATTATACTGCAGATCACCCTTTTTCTGATTACGTATAATATATTAAATAATATCGAACCCAGCAGCCGTGTTTTTGTTAATTACTACAACTTCAATACCTAGACTAGGCTGTGACATATATGACATTAATCTTAACTTTCTCTCATGGTAGAATCTTTAATGAATTGATTACAGTTTGTGTGACCACTTTTCATCACATAGTTTCATTATGAGAAGCCGGGAAACAAGGGCTATTCGAAACACTGCGTTATAAATGATTAGTAAAGAATAAGTAAACTATAGTCAATTTTAAACTCTTCATTGAAGCTGTTGTAAAACTTGTTAAAAACCAAAGAAATATTCATTGAAATACATGTATGTTAAATTTACAGCAACCGATGTTTGTTTGTAGACAAATGAGCAGGAGGATTTCAATGAACAAAATCGATAATGGGGATCAAAAATGGGTACCGTCCTTGGTGACAAAGACTTACAACAACCAATGTACTTTTGGCCAAAATTCAACAAATTATCACTGATGATGTTTGATTGACTCTAAGACACCTAGCAAAATTGATATGCATCATTTTGGGGGTAGTTTACACTGTTTTAAAGAAACACTTAACAGTAAAAAAGCTTAGTACTCAATGGTCACCCTATGTTTTGAAAAATGGGTGAAAAATACAGCGTATAAAAATATCTAATATATTATTTTTTTTTAAATCATAAATTGTAGTTCTCCACGTTTGTCTGAAATTTAACAGATAATGAAACTTAAATCCATTTTTAAACCATAAAAAAGATTTACAATAAGATGCACTTAACAAAAAACAGCAAAAAATTGCAAGAGCACTAAAACAGTTTTATATGCCATTTTCTTAAGTATTAGTAGTCTTGTTGTTCATATTCTAATTCGGGGAGGTGGTTCAATTTTAGGAGGAGTCTAGAAAGTAAAATTTTTGCAAAAATTCTAACGGTTTATGAGGGGAAGGAACCAGAATTAGGAATCCACTACATTAAATTTGGTCGTGACAGCGTCCAACCCACACGCCATGAAGAGTAAAGGAGTTTTGGGGATTAACAGAAAGTTAATGTTTTGTCACACTAATAATATCCGCCAGATCGTTCAACCCTTGATCAGTTGTTTCATTTTCCAAAGTTGAAAAAAACTTCTTTCTGAAAGAAGAAACAAGTCCAGGAAATTATAGGATCTGCCATATTCCAGTATAGGAAGGGCCATGCTCAAAAAAGTGTTCTAAAAACAATCAGAAATTTGATAAAAAATGTTACGGACGTGTTTTTTTTTTTTTTATTAAAAGAGAGTGTTTAGCTGAAATCATTCAGACTAAATCATTCTTTCCGAGGATTTAGGACATTACTTATTGAACAGCCCTCGTATAAATACTCTGTGATATGTCATGGATACAATTATTAAACAAAAAACAAAAAAGCAAAGTTTGAATGTGGTGCTATATTAATTATTTAATATGACAGATATGAATTTTATATTTTAAACTGAAATATGTGAATTAAAAGAAACTTGGAATTTGCAAACTTCACTGCACTAATTAATTAAACACCATGCATAGAATAATACAAGAAAAGAATGAGCTAGAATACTTTTTTTGTTATTTCCACAAGGGATGCTTACTCCATTATGACAATTGATCATACCTCTGTGGTGAGAGACCTTGCTTGCTATTTAAAATTTGCATTGTTTAACTGAACTTTTGAGTATTTTTTCTGTTCACATTTTATTTCTTGATAACATGATTTTATTAAGGGATCATTTAGTTGTCTTGCACTGATATTGACATAGAATCTATATTTTTGAATGACAGCATCTTTAGGTAGTTTTATCAGAGTATGCATCATTATATAGCCTAAGTAGTAATTTATAACTTCATTTTTTCTGTAAAGTATTGGGTCTATCATGATCCCAGGTAGCCACAGAACTATTACAAATATGAAATATATTATCACACAACGACATAACAGATTAACAGTTAAATTCTGTACGATACAAAGTAAATGAAAATAGTTATAACACTGACAATTAGTTTACAATTATTAAATTTATGCATGGATATTCATGCATATAATTGTTAGAAAAAAAGCTAAGACTCCAAACCTGGTGTTTCCACGGGTGTTTCACCAGTGCCACACGAGGTCTTTACATTTGACTTTCTATTTCTGAATTTATCGGGCGCAACCATTTCTTGAACCAATCGCTTGACCTTTTCATTAAATACAAATGAAACCATGACATAAAGCCCCTGTAACCCATTAAGAATAGATACTAAGTAAGAAAATGGGGATATTTCAAAAAGTCCATCAATTATCTGAAAGACCCCTGTTATCCCTGTGAGGAGGAACAGCTTCGGATAAATGGAAAGATAATTTCGAGAGGGACCATTTTCAATTTCAGGAGATCTCTGAATTTTAGAAAAAGTTACGGAGAACAATATGAAGTTAACAAAGCAGAAGACTGAAATTGGAATGAAAAAAATGAATAATTTGTTTCTCCCACCGTCTATGAAACATGCATTACCTCCAAATCCAGTCAAGTGCGAAGCAGAAAAACTCACCTGAAATCCAATCGTGACAGAGATGAATACCAGAGGAGTCAAGTATGAGAAGAAGATGTAAGCAAGGATGGTACGATTGAAGGGATTTGTATTGTTAAACTTTGCATCACAAGCAAACACTCGGAACATGTGAATACAACAAGAGGTGGCACAAGTAAATGTCGATAGCCAAAAGTAATACGTTAAAATACCAACAGTTGTACAGGCCACGTCATCAAAAGTGAAGGGCCTCTTACTAAGGGTAAATAACTGTGCAAAAAAGAGTGAAAATACAAAACACATCAAATTTTGACCAGGTATTGAACGCAGATTTTTGAGAATGCAATACATAGTAAAGGTTATAACGAGCGAGACAAGAGAAATACTTGTTGCAATGATTGTTAAAATTTGAAGCAAATTTAAAGTGGGAGAGAATTATACGACATGTAATCACTGGCACAAATTCGGACTGCACTGTCCTCAGCTATAGAGAACTGGTTGTGATAGACTGTTCTATTCAAAATTGGTACAAAAATTTGAAGCTCATCATTTGAGAAAAAGAGAATTCCATTGTTGAAAGTGATACCTGTGGACAAAATAGAAGCTTTGTAATGTCACGACTAGTTACCTCGCCAATTTTAGTTGGTGACTGAAAGCGCCTATTGCAGTATGAATGCAATGGAGAAACACTCTCTAAGTTAGGCAAAAACCACCCTTTTACGTCGTCATAAAATTCGAAAGAGACGTTCCCAATTGTTCCTGTTTTAAACTAGCTTCGTACAGTCGGTATTCAATGAGCTTTTGATCTACTTGTTCTGTTACTTTGAAGGGATGGTTTCGAATGTATAATTTCATGAAAACAGTATACACTTATCCACTGGTTGTGAGTGGGATAGCTCTTTTATCAAACCCGCGACAGGGAACTATTCCCCGAGGGCTTGCCCGAGGGGAATAATCCCTGTCAAGGGTTTGATAAAAGAGTTATCCCACTCACAACCAGTGGATAAGCGTTTTATTATACTGATGTATAATATAATTTCTATGGTTAGAATTTTGTGGGAGTAAGATAATACTGCAAGAATAATCTGAAATCCCGATGACGTCACAATGCTATTGAAATCATTATGACATCATTAGTCAATAGATTTATCGCTGGAAATCAAAATTGGAGGCAAAAATTGCATGAAAACTTTCCGAGGGTGGATAGCAAAAACTATACCCCGGGGTATAGCTTTGATATGCCTGAACTATAAAAGACTAACAGAAGTATAATAATTAATATTATTGGATGTGATTCAGAAAACGTAACTATCTTTTGACATTGCCTGTTGAAGCGAAAATGGTACTCTAAGATCGTAAGAATCAAATTAGTATCAGTGAGCATTTGATCAGTGAAAAAGGAAGTTATGGAGTTTATTAATATATCAATGTCCATGTTCTTTTGACCCACTTTACTTTTATAACTGGCAGTAAACGCAACATTGTATATCATTCTGGGAGTGAATGATGAGAAAAAATAGGTACAATCTCCATTCACAAGCTGTTGTCCACGGGAACAAGGAGACTGCGACAACTTCCCTGAAAAGATGATAACGACACCTTTAAAGATAAAATAAAGCCACCAAAAACGTTTAAACTAGAAAAATATTTCATATGATATTAAAATTTGCTTTACAGTAAAGGGGAATTAGGAAATAAAAATAAACTGTGTCCAGCAACGATTTTATATAACCTATTTATAGATAGGAATAAGAACCTTACCTTGTAGCTATCAAATATTTCATTGGTTGAACACTGGCTTCTTTGGTTGTTTTCGTCTGATTTATGATCGTCTTCTAATATCGAGAAAATTGAACGGAAATCAGGGTCCGTAGGACTGTAAAGCGAACAGTTTTCACCAGCTTTACTAGGTCGTTCACAAAGTGAACAGTACAAATTTTCTGTTCCTGGAAATGCGCAATTTGGTGGTGAAAATCGTGGATTTGGATGGACGTTTATAGAACAGTTTCTTGACATGGCCTCCTGTATCATAGACTCAAACTTGACTTCGTGTTTAAAGTTGAAGATGTTTGGACATTCAAGGTTAATTTTCCACGGAATCGTCTGCATCTGTTCTGTATCACTGCCTGTGTTAAATAAATCAAAACAAAGGAAGCAAAAATAATTCTTGTAGGTTTCAAGTGTTTGAATATATGTCACTGGAACAAAACTCAGCACATTATCATATTCATCTGATTCACAAAGATTCCTTATGATAACATTCTTGTATTTGTTATGACATTTACTAATCATAAAAAACGAAGCTGGATGAGAATCTACGGAATTTAAGAATTGTGGCAGAGAGGTTGGCACACATCCCCACTTCTTGATTCCTTTCAATATGCTTCCCTCGGCTTTACAACAACTGGCTTCTTTACTACAGCTAGAAATACATGAACAAGGAGGTTCACTTATGATTTGACTCAGAGTTCTGTTATCAGGAAAGAAATACGCTTTTGCGTTACCACACCATCTCTCCTGCTTAATCCAGCCGAATTCTTTCTGATTAAGTGGAATATGAGTAGTCTGAAATTTTCCAAATTTAATTGTCGATAGAAATTTGCTTATTGTGGGATTTTCTGTGAAATCATTTGTACTTATTGTTATTTCTGATAAATAAACCTGGTGTGGTGATTTCGAGGATTTTTGGACCGGTCTGTTGTAGATATGAACTGATATTTCAGCGACAGCCATCTGAACGTCTTCACCATTTGTTTTCACGAAATTACATTCTTCACAGTGCTTGTTTTTATATGGATAACGCAACAAATCCACAGTTTCATTTAGACATGCATTCAGTAATTTGTCATCAGAATTGTCCATCCTTCCCGTTGCGTTGCACACAGATATAGGTGGGGGAAAGGTCTCATCTCGAATGTTACACAATAGGTAAAACGGATTCTGAAAATCTCCATTCGGCTGATATAATGTGCTGCAGGCTTTTTCAACATTGAAATGAAACTTAGCAGTATAATTACGTGACACACCTGTGACATTACACCGATTGACAAGATTAGCATCGCACCTTTTGGGAACCTCCAACTTAGACTTAATTTTGTCTGAAGGAAAATAATGAAATGAAATATGCTCGTCTAGAATAAATTTCCATAATTCATCCTTAGAGGGGAAATCTTCCAGTTTGGTTACACAAGCAATTGGTTATGTTTTTCCATATTTATTCAGACATTACGTATTGCTTGTGTAACCAAACTGGAAGATTTCCCCTCTAAGGATGAATTATGGAAATTTATTCTACGAGCATATTTCATTTCATTATTTTCCTTCAGACAAAATTAAGTCTAAGTTGGAGGTTCCCAAAGGTGATGCTAATCTTGTCAATCGGTGTAATGTCACAGGTGTGTCACGTAATTATACTGCTAAGTTTCATTTCAATGTTGAAAAAGCCTGCAGCACATTATATCAGCCGAATGGAGATTTCAGAATCCATTTTCTTACCTATGTGTAACATTCGAGATGAGAGACCTTTCCCACCTATATCTGTGTGCAACGCAACACACGGGAAGGATGGACAATTCTGATGACAAATTACTGAATGCATGTCTAAATGAAACTGTGGATTTGTTGGTTGTCCAGTTATAAAAACAAGCACTGTGAAGAATGTAATTTCGTGAAAACAAATGGTGAAGACGTTCAGATGGCTGTCGCTGAAATATCGGTTCATTGTACAACAGACCGGTCCAAAAATCCTCGAAATCACCACACCAGGTTTATTTATCAGAAATAACAATAAGTACAAATGATTTCACAGAAAATCCCACAATAAGCAAATTTCTATCGACAATTAAATTTGGAAAATTTCAGACTACTCATATTCCACTTAATCAGAAAGAATTCGGCTGCGGATTAAGCAGGAGAGATGGTGTGGTAACGCAAAAGCGTATTTCTTTCCTGATAACAGAACTCTGAGTCAAATCATAAGTGAACCTCCTTGTTCATGTGTTTAGCTGTAGTAAAGAAGCCAGTTGTTGTAAAGCCGAGGGAAGCATATTGAAAGGAATCAAGAAGTGGGGATGTGTGCAACCTCTCTGCCACAATTCTTAATTCCCGGATTAGGTCTCATCCAGCTTCGTTTTTTATGATTAGTAAATGTCATAACAAATACAAGAATGTTATAGATAAGGAATCTTTGTGAATCAGATGAATATGATAATGTGCTGAGTTTTGTTCCAGTGACATATATTCAAACACTTGAAACCTACAAGAATTATTTTTCCTTTTGTTTTGATTTATTTAACACAGGCAGTGATACAGAACAGATGCAGACGATTCCGTGGAAAATTAACCTTGAATGTCCAAACATCTTCAACTTTAAACACGAAGTCAAGTTTGAGTCTATGATACAAGAGGCGATGTCAAGAAACTGTTCTATAAACGTCCATCCAAATCCACGATTTTCACCACCAAATTGCGCATTTCCAGGAACAGAAAATTTGTACTGTTCACTTTGTGAACGACCTAGTAAAGCTGGTGAAAACTGTTCGCTTTACAGTCCTACGGACCCTGATTTCCGTTCAATTTTCTCGATATTAGAAGACGATCATAAATCAGACGAAAACAACCAAAGAAGCCAGTGTTCAACCAATGAAATATTTGATAGCTACAAGGTAAAGTTGCTTATTCCTATCTATAAATAGGTTATATAAAATCGTTGCTGGACACAGTTTATTTTTATTTCCTAATTCCCCTTTACTGTAAAGCAAATTTTAATATAGGTACTGAAATATTTTTCTAGTTTAAACGTTTTTGGTGGCTTTATTTTATCTTTAAAGGTGTCGTTATCATCTTTTCGGGAAGTTGTCGCAGTCTCCTTTGTTCCGTGGACAACAGCTTGTGAATGGAGATTGTACCTATTTTTCTCATCATTCACTCCCAGAATGATATACAATGTTGCGTTTACTGCCAGTTATAAAAGTAAAGTGGGTCAAAAAACATGGACATTGATATATTAATAAACTCCATAACTTCCTTTTTCACTGATCAAATGCTCACTGATACTAATTTGATTCTTACGATCTTGAGTACCATTTTCACTTCAACAGGCAATGTCAAAAGATAGTTACGTTTTCTGAATCACATCCAATAATATTAATTATTATACTTCTGTTAGTCTTTTATAGTCACGCATAGCAAAGCTATCCCCGGGGTATAGTTTTTGCTGTCCACCTTCGGAAAATTTTCGTGCAATTTTTGACACCAATTTTGATTTCCAGCGATAAATTTATTGACTGATGATATCATATGACTTCAGTAGCATTGTGTTGTCATCTGGATTACAGATTATTCTTGCAGTATTATCTTACTCCCAAAGAATTCAAACCTCAAAA
Source organism: Saccostrea cuccullata (assembly GCF_032062105.1). Taxonomy (NCBI): domain Eukaryota; kingdom Metazoa; phylum Mollusca; class Bivalvia; order Ostreida; family Ostreidae; genus Saccostrea; species Saccostrea cuccullata. The sequence goes on from NW_026937547.1 coordinate 51,981, forward strand.
ATTATATTATACATCAGTATAATAAAACACATATCCACTGATTGTGAGAGGGATAGCTCTTTTATCAAACCCTTGGCAGGGATTATTCCCCTCGGGCAAGCCCTCGGGGAATAGTTCCCTGTCGCGGGTTTGATAAAGAGAGCTATCCACTCACAACCAGTGGATAAGTGTATCTGTTTCATGAAATTATACATTCGAAACCATCCCTTCAAAGTAACAGAACAAGTAGATCAAAAGCTCATTGAATACCGACTGTACGAAGCTAGTTTAAAACAGGAACAATTGGGAACGTCTCTTTCGAATTTTATGACGACGTAAAAGGGTGGTTTTTGCCTAACTTAGAGAGTGTTTCTCCATTGCATTCATACTGCAATAGGCGCTTTCAGTCACCAACTAAAATTGGCGAGGTAACTAGTCGTGAACATACAAAGCTTCTATTTTGTCCACAGGTATCACTTTCAACAATGGAATTCTCTTTTTCTCAAATGATGAGCTTCAAATTTTTGTACCAATTTTGAATAGAACAGTCTATCACAACCAGTTCTCTATAGCTGAGGACAGTGCAGTCTAAAATTGTGCCAGTGATTACATGTTGTATAATTCTCTCCCACTTTAAATTTGCTTCAAATTTTAACAATAATTACAACGATTTCTCTTGTCTCGCTCGTTATAACCTTTACTATGTATTGCATTCTCAAAAAGTCAGTTCAATACCTGGTCAAAATTTGATGTGTTTTGTATTTTCACTCTTTTTTGCACAGTTATTTACCCTAGTCAGGGCCCTTCACTTTTGATGACGTGGCCTGTACAACTGTTGGTATTTTAACGTATTACTTTTGGCTATCGACATTTACTTGTGCCACCTCTTGTTGTATTCACATGTTCCGAGTGTTTGCTTGTGATGCAAAGTTTAACAATACAAATCCCTTCAATCGTACCATCCTTGCTTACATCTTCTTCTCATACTTGACTCCTCTGGTATTCGTCTGTCACGATTGGATTTCAGGTGAGTTTTTCTGCTTCGCACTTGACTGGATTTGGAGGTAATGCATGTTTCATAGACGGTGGGGAGAAACAAATTATTCATTTTTTTCATTCCAATTTCAGTCTTCTGCTTTGTTAACTTAGATTGTTCTCCGTAACTTTTTCTAAAATTCAGATCTCCTGAAATTGAAAATGGTCCCTCTCGAAATTATCTTTCCATTTATCCGAAGCTGTTCCTCCTCACAGGGATAACAGGGGTCTTTCAGATAATTGATGGACTTTTTGAAATATCCCCATTTTCTTACTTAGTATCTTATTCTTAATGGGTTACAGGGTTTTATCTGCATGGTTTCATTTGTATTTAATGAATGAAAGACTCCAATTCATACTTCTTCAGAAAAATTTATCTGGTCCAAATTTGAGTTTAGCAAGTAAATGTTTAAAGACCAATTTTAATTACGTTATAAAACCCAATGCAATACAAGGACATATTTGTTCATATATGTTTTTATGAATAAATATACAAACATTTGGGTCATGCATAAATTTAATAATTGTAAACTAATTGTCAGTGTTATAACTATTTTCATTTACTTTGTATCGTCAGCTGCTTAACTGTTAATCTGCCACACATATTTGAATAATTTATATTTTTATATTGATATTTTATTTTTTACGAAAGTCCATTGAGCTCATTTTTAGGTAAAAATGAAGTTATAAATTTTTCGCGATATAATGTGTAACTCTGATAAAGCGAAACTTTCGCGATTTTACGCAAAACTTTATGCGAATACACGCGTAACTTTCGCGTAATAACGCAAAATCATGTTATAACGAAAAAAATGTCGAACAGAAAAATACTCGAAACTTTCGTTATAACAATGCAAACTTTTGCAAATTAACGCGTAACTTGTCATAATGGAGTAAGCATCCCTTTGGAAATAACATATAAAAAGTTACTCAGGAACCTTTTCTTGTATTATTCTATGATAAGAACAAGAAAGCAGCAGGAATTTCAGCAACTTACTAAGTATTTTTAAAACATTATTTCCTCAGAAAATGTACTGGAGAAATGATGCGAATTAAATAATTAATATAGCACGTCATCAAACTATTTTTTTTGTATTTTTAAACCTTACCAATTGATGAAATGATTTTTTTTCCTTTACATGTTTTTTACAAATGTTAAATCAAGAAATGTCTAAATCCTCGGAAAGAATTATTTTTTGAAATGATTTCACTTGAAACTTTTTAATAAAAAAAAAAACGTCCTGAAACTTTTTTATCAAATTTCTGATTGTCCTATTATATAACAAGCTGTTGATCAAAGAAAAGAAATGCTAGGAATGCTAAATGCGGTAATTCCGGAGATTGATGTAGGAAATAAATTAGATCGCTGTTGGTCAAAGATGTTTACCCCCCCCCCCCCCCAAGATCGAATTGAGTTTTTAGCGCCTAAATGCAATTGCTCCTCATACATGTATCTCTGCACTACCCTTTGCATGAATACAGTCACGAGTTCTAAACTGTTCATTCGCAAGGTGGATGTAAAATGCAATTTTTTCTGTGTATAGCGGTGGAATAATCATATCAGACCACATCGTTGTCCTCTTATGGAAAGTTTTACTCCAATATATAGGAAAAATCTCTTAAACCTACCATTTCTAGTGTATGCAGTGTTGACAAACTTGAATCTGCAGAGTAAACGTATATTTGGAAGCTACATGCAAAAGCGGGTAAGTGTGATATTTTTAAATTACTGACAATATAAACGTACTTGGGCGGATCAAAAATATCCCTAAGGAAGTATTTATCCACTTATAAAACTAATATGGACAAATCTTTTGCAAGAACCACTGGGCCAGAAAAGCAGATAACTTATGTGGAAGTATACTGTTTGTACCGTGTAAATTGTTCTAATCTGTCTAGCCCTGTTTGGGTCTGTCCGGTGGGGCCACAATGGGGAATCAAAGTTTTACTATGTTGAAATCGCACATTCGCCAATGAGGTAGTGTAAATTTCATTTTTTTTTTAAATCGATGTCAACTGCCTGTTAATCCGTGCATCTGTCGTACAAGACATAACACATTTTCGTGAAGAATGGAATGTTCAAAGCTTTTCAGATTGCAGATGCTTGAAATTTTAGCACATACTTTGTTGTGGCATGGCGTATGATGGATATTGGATTGTGTGTAAGATGTTAATGTCAAAACCTATCAGTACCGTGTAAAATGACCGAATCTAAACTTCTGTAAAATTTTTTTCTTTATTTTGGGGGGGGGGGGGGATTTTACTAGCGATCATTGGCAGATTGTCTTTGTCCAGCCCTGTTTTTACACACATAAAAAGACAAACATGATAGTATTCTTGCATTTTATATAAATGTAATTTTTTTCCTTCTGTGCCTTTCTACACACACTTTTATCAATTATTTACATAAAAAATCATTATTTCAATATAATTTTATAAATTAAATCTGTTTTATACAGGTTTTGTGTGCTTGTTCATCCATCTCACAAAGATTTCAGATATCTATAACACAATACCCAGTGGCTCAAGTGGTGATTTTATTTAGTTTCAATAGTAAACAGCACGTCCTTAAATTGACCTCGGGTCGAGGGTCCCAAGTGTTGTCCGAAGCCGCAGGGGCGGAGGTTTAAAAGGAATGTGAAAAAATACCCAAAGGAATATACCCAGCAGGAAATAAATATAACAGGGCTGATGGAAGGTTTGAGGCGCAAAATTGTCTGTCACGGCACCCTTGCGTATTTGACAAATGATTGAAAATTTTATTCAATTTATATTCTTATAAACATTTCCATTGCATCCATTACATTGATCATTTAATAAAAAATTTGCTTGTCAACGAGGCCCCGTGTCATGGTAGACTTAAACATTCTCGAATGGGACTTTAACCAACATATACAATTATTCAATTAATCATTTGTAGAATTTATTTTCAAAGCTGCTGTCAGAAAAATGAAATTGTTTACCTACCTACCGTCCCAACTTTAGAAATTTAGGGTCGGGTCAGGATAAAAAACAAAGATATTTTTAATTCCGGCCTAATGCTTAACTTTTAATATTGAAAAAAAGAAATTGGCAGTTTCATTTCATATTCTGATTGTTGCCAAGTTTTCAGGAAATATGGGAGGCTGTTCCTTGAAGTTTAAATTAACAGCATGTAACAGGAAACAAGCTTAAATGAAAATCTATTCTATTTTTATCTCTGTGTGATCTATACAATGATAACTAACACATAAAAGCTTTTTCTGACCTTTTGCAAGAAGGGAATTGGGGGATAGGCGGGTCAAGGGAGTGCAGCCCCTGGGGAATTAAGAAACAACAACAACAAAAGGGGTCTTTTTTTAAAAACAGACGTCAAATCAACCAACCCTAACCCTGAACCGAAGTCCTCCTCTTTAAAGTGTCAATTCATAGACCTCCTATATGGGGTCCTATACGGGGTGTTTACACTGTATTTACATTATACAATATACGCTGCTACTACGATTCACAACGCTGCTACTACGATTTTGGCAGCGAGTGAAAAGAACAACAACATGACGTCACGCTTCACAATCTAGACAGTCTAGCCTAACCAGTTCAAACTGGATTTTCTGAAAACAATGCGAACAAAAGACAGATGATAACAAGGCAATTTTATTCAGAATTGGAAAAATTCTCCAAATGTTGTTTTTCTGTCAGCAAAAAGGGAATGCACAATATATATACACTGTATAAGTCTCTGGAAGAATTCCTTGTTTCTTTCTATGTTCGAATTATCAAACAGCTTTCAATCTGGTTTTTTTCCACTTTCCTTACAATAAACTGAGCACCCATTTGTATCTTTGATAAAATAAATAACCTATTTTTTCTCTTCAGAGGTATTGGTCCTCTCTGGTGTCATAATCTTCAGGATCCAATTCCACTCTTTTTACCAACCACACTCTTTTTTGGTATCTGGGACTACAATATCTATGGCGTTTATAAAAAGGGGTGGGACGATTCTTTAGTTTCATCCATTTTCCAAAGCTTGATTCATTGACTGGTCAACAATGAGTGCAGTTTTTTGTCATATTTTTTATCTGCTCCATTTTTTTACCTGTGTCGAATTCAGAATGCTAACGAAGTGTGATCTTATATTTCCAGCGCTGGTTTATATACCTTTGTGTACGTGTGCAAAAATACTTTTGCATCATCTTTTGATATCTATTGCATCATCTTTTTATATCTGTTGCATCATCTTTATATACCTGTTGCATCATCTGTAAGGACCGTGTGCAAAAAATATGCTTACCTATGCATTGTGACGTCATCCACTGTATAAATACGGCTTTTCTCCTACTTTCAGCTCATTCTACAGTCAGAGCCAGCTCCCTGCCTGTGGGGGGTCATGGATTCTACTAGAGAAAAACAGTTACATGCTCAGCGATTATTAGAATGGAAAAAAAGGGAAAGAGAATTAGAACGAATTCTTGATGAAAATAAAGAGCGAGAATTAGAGCTTAGGAAAAGAAATGCGGAAAGATTACAGAGAAGAGCTCTAAAAGAACAACAACGACAACAACAACAACAACAACGACAACGACAACTACGGGAGAGAGAATTAAATCAAATTCTTGATGAAAATAAAGAGCGAGAATTAAAGCTTCGGAAAAGAAATGCCATACTATTACAGAGAAGAGCTCAACTAGAAAAACAACGACAGCAACAGCAAAGGACTAGGGCGCATGAGGGGTCAAAGTTACCTATTCATTCACCACCCAAACCCAAGGCCATATCCCAGTATTATCGAGTCAAAGTGAATGAAAGGGTGCACTCTAGAAAATTTAAAGCTCAACAGGATTTTTACACTGTGATTTTTAAGGAGTTTCCAGAGGAAGAAAACAGAGGATTTGTTCGGCGATTATTCAGACACATGTTACAAACTTTCAAATCGAAAATGCAGTGTAATCCTAACGATTACCTCCGCCTGAACATACGCCACAAATCTCTGGAATCAGAGATTTGGTACGAGTTTACTCAATGTAAACATTTTAACGAGGACGTCATTTTAGACAAGATTGAAGCCGTGCAACAATCCAGAAAGGAGTTCAAACTGGGCGACGGGGGCATGGAATTTGATATGTTTCGGGTCAAGTATCCCGAGGGAAGTGGTGGCCAGAAAACCAAACATCTACAAGTGAATAAGGAGACTTTTAAGAACAATAAAAGAGCCATCGTTCGGATCGTCAATCCCTGGGATAAATTTTGTTTAGCTAGAGCCATCGTCGTCACTCGATTACACAGTCAAAAACCGGAACATCCAGACCCCGAATGGGAAAAACAATGGAAACGCATGAGATTAGGAGATAGGCAATCCTTAGACCAGAAACGAGAAGCCATAGCCCTCATGGAACAGGCCGAGTGTGATATCACTCAAGCTTGTGGATATGCAGAGTGGACGAAATTACAACAGGTGTTAGCTCCCCAGTATCGACTGAAAATATTTCAGTTCAAGTCTACTTCGACTAAACTCACCTTAGAGCGCATCTTCAAAGGCTGGGGAGACGGAACTTGTTTGAACATATTGTTAGACGACCATCATTACGATGCCATCATATCCATGCCGGGAGTAACGGGGAACCAATATTACTGTGATCATTGCGACGTGGGATACAGTCATGTCACAGACCATCGCTCCAAATGCCCTCATCGCTGTACCTATTGTTTAGGACAACACCCTAATTGTCCCGATGAAGGGATCAAGATTAAATGCCAGGAATGCCATGGAATGTTTAAGAACAGGACCTGCTACGAAAATCATTTAAAACCCCATAGTAAGAAGACCACCACTACTGTCTGCAATTTAATGGAACAATGCGAGAAGTGTCAGTCTTGGATACCTAAGAAATTATTCCCTCATCACAAATGCGGAGGACAGAAACAGTGTAAGATCTGTAAGAAAATCGTCGATACCGATCATCAGTGCTACGTACAACAGAAGCCCAAGAAGAAGAAGAAGGGGAAAGGGACCTTAGAGTTTTACATCTATTTCGATTTCGAATGCACTCAGGAAACCGGCATTCACATCCCTAATCTGTGTGTGGCACACCGCGTCTGTCAACATTGCAGTCACTTACCCATAGACCAACCCTGTCCTCATTGTCAACACATGGGACCCCGTCAGCACCTATTTCAAGGACCAGACACCTTAAAGAAGTTCATGGACTGGTTATTACAACCCACTACAGGTACTAAGAATTCCACTTTAGTACACGACGAGGCCATCATCATCGCCCATAACTTCAAAGGCTACGACGGACAGTTCATTTTGAATCACCTGGTGCATTCCTCTTGCCTGAAACCTAACGTCATCATGACCGGCAGTAAGATCTTATACATGGAAATATGCGGACTGAAATTCATCGACTCGTATAGTTTCTTACCGTTTGCATTAGCCAAGATGCCCTCCGCTTTCGGATTCGACGAATTGAAGAAAGGCTATTTCCCCCACTTTTTCAATACGGAACAGAACCAGAATTACGTAGGACCTTATCCACCGGCAGCTTTCTACAAACCGGACGAAATGTCTACCAGTGGACGAAAAGCTTTTTTTGAATGGTACGACCAACAGAGGGGAAAAGTGTTTGATTTCCAGAAAGAGTTTGTAGGGTATTGTGTCTCGGACGTCGACATTTTACGCCGATGCTGTGCAAAGTTTAGAGCCACCCTCAAGAGTTTGGTCAATGTGGACCCTTTCCAGGAATCCATCACTTTTGCCAGTGCTGCTAATTTAGCCTACCGTCGACAATTCATGCCTGAAGACACCATAGCCATCATTCCGAACCTCGGGTATCAACCGGCACGACAATATTCGGCTAAAGCCTGTCGGTGGCTCACCTGGATGAGTCAACAGACTGGATGTCACATACAACATGCCAGAAACGGGGGCGAAGTCCAGATCGGAAATTATACCGTCGACGGATACCAGGAAGCGACTCGCACCGTCTACGAATTTTACGGGTGCTATTGGCACGGATGCCCCACCTGCTATCCCAGTTTACAGACCGAAACTCATCCTCATCGGACCCAATTTACTTACCAGCAATTACACGAAGAAACCCTCAGAAGGACTGGCGATTTAGAAGACATGGGGTATACCGTCCGTGGTATCTGGGAGCACGATTTCGATCAGCAAGTGCAAAAAGATGAGAGTTTACAGCAATTTGTAGGAAACCTGGACATTCCGGATCCTTTGAAACCTCGAGAAGCCCTGTACGGAGGTCGGACCAATGCCACCCGATTATATTGTGAGGAAGGGGACATGAGATACGTGGACGTTTGTTCCCTATACCCTTACGTGTTGAAACACAGACCATTTCCCGTAGGGCATCCCGAGATCATCACAGACGAGTTCCAGGACGTGAGAAGTTATTTCGGTCTCATTCACTGTCGGGTCTTACCTCCCCGAGACCTCTATCACCCCGTATTACCTTATCGGACGGGAGGCAAGTTATTATTTCCCTTATGTCGCACGTGTGCCGAACGACAGGACTCTACGTCTCAAGATCGATGTCCACACACCGACCAGGAACGTAGTCTCACGGGTACTTGGGTGACGACCGAATTACATAAAGCCCTAGACATGGGATATACCTTAGATCGAATCTACGAAGTATGGCATTTTAAAGAAAGCAGTCAGGATTTATTCAGATCTTACATCGATACCTTCCTCAAGATCAAACAGGAAGCCTCCGGATTTCCCCCCGACTGTAAGACCTCAGAACAAGAACAAGATTACATATATCAAGTCTTCGACAAAACAGGCATCCGAATGGACATTCTCAGTATCGAGAAGAATCCAGTGAGAAGAACCATTGCTAAACTCTTTTTAAATTGTCTGTGGGGAAAATTTGCTCAACGCTTGTTATTACCCAAAACCAGATACTTGGACGAAGAAGAGGAATTACAGCAACTCTTACAAGATTCGACTCTCGACATCAAGGGCATGCAACTCTTAGTCAATAAAGAGAACCCCAATGAAGACAAGATGCTAGTGAATTATCAAGACAAACAGGAATTCGTCGAAGAATGTCCCTTTGGAAACGTGGTCCTGGCTTGTTTTACTACCGCGCATGCCCGCTTACACCTCTACGAGACTTTACAACCTTTAGGAGATCGGGTCCTTTATTTCGATACGGACAGTATCATTTACCAACATCGGGAAGGAGCCTTTAATCCTACTTTGGGTAATAGTTTAGGAGAATGGACCGACGAATTAGACGGGGATCACATCATCAAATTCATGTCGGCAGGCCCTAAAAATTATGCTTACCGGACGGCCAAAGGAACCGAGGTTCATAAAGTCAAAGGAATCACTCTCAACCATCGTACCTCCCAGATCGTGTGCCCAGAGACTTTAGAAAAAATGCTCAAAGGAGAAATAGAGGAAGTCACAGTCCCTTATCCCGACAAAATCCAGAGGACTCGTGATCATGAGCTCGTGAACAAACCTTTAGAGAAAAAGTATAGAATTGTATATGATAAGAGACAATTGTTACCCTCTTATAACACTTTACCTTATGGTTATTGATATGTTGATATGTTTGACTTTTTTTTGAATTAAAAAAAAATTGAATTGTTTTTTTATGTGTTGTTGTTTTTCTTCTTCCCTATAAAAAGGGGAGCAATACAAATCAAAAGTTCAGTCATGACTGAGAAATTGCTAGATCAACCCATGCGTTATCCCCAGTATGCTCGGCTCTCAAAGAGAGAAGCTACTTTTGAGCAGGGATGGCCAGAACCTCTCTTAGGAAAAATACCAGACCTAGCTCGAGCCGGGTTTTACTACAGGGGAGTGAAAGATAACGCTACCTGTTTTCATTGTGGAATGATTTTTAGTAATTGGGATCCCGAGGACGATCCTTGTGTAGAACATGCTTATTGGAACCCCAATTGTCCTTACATCAATCTGTATAAGGGACGAGGATGGGTGATGAATGTGTTCATTGCGGGTTTAGATCAGCAGGGATATAAACCTTTACCTGAGATCAAACCTCTACTGAACCCAGAACCAGACGTCCAGGCTCGAGGAAAATGTCACATTTGTTTAGACGAGGAATTACAAATCGTTTTTCTACCTTGCGGACACGTATGCTGCTGTGCTTTGTGTGCTCCTTCCTTTCAGTTTTGTCCCATCTGTCGAGGCGAGATTCAACAGTCCAAACGCCTATTTCTGTGTTAACTATAAATAAGACCCTGAACCCAACTTTTCCTTCATTGATCAACATGTATTCCGAGGAGACACCCCTCCCTTCTTTTCAATTGAAACACGAGTTTACCATGGTGGTTGCTGGACCCTCGAAATCGGGCAAAACAGAATTCGTCAAGACATTAGTGAACAATCTAGACTGGATCACCCCCATGCCCCAAAAAATCGTCTGGTGTTATCGGGAATGGCAACCCGATTACACTTCTTTAAAAGAGAAGGTATCTTTCATCCGAAACATTCCAGAAGACGACGAGAAATTAGTAGCCAATTTGAGTGTGCCCCATTTACTCATTTTTGACGACATGATGGGAGGAAACAGCCATCAATAACATTGTGGATTGGTTTACCCGTAAAGCGCATCATCGGAATACCAGTGTGATTTACATCACTCAGAATTTATTTGATCGAGCTGCTTCTCATCGCACTCTCTTAGTTTGAATGCTCATTACTCAAACAATTTTAGTCTTATTCAAAAATCCCAGTCAGACAAATCTATAGTGTATTGAGTCGTCAGCTAAATTATCTCATTTGATGTCACCTTAACATCAAGAACAATTATATACATTCCTCACGGATATCTTCTGTGGACTTGAGTGCACAAACCCAACAATACCGATTGAGAAGTCGAAATGTTTGAAAGTTGACTGCATTACACATGCCTCAAGAGTATAAATAAAAGTTTTCACAACTCTTCTGATCATTGTTCATTTCAATCTGTATCAGGATTCTGAAAATGACAGAGTTTGGAATTAGTGAGAACCTTACGACGTTTACAGTGGGAACGAGATCCCGCGAAGCGAGCCCATTTAATCGAATTAGGGCGTAAAGCCTTATTGAATTGGTTTGCCATGGGAGCTCGCAATTTAATGAAAGGGGTCTTACCTATCAATAAACAGACCCAAAAGTTTATTAATAATCATCACAAAAGATTTAAAGTACGGTTTTTCGCCATGTGGATCCGGAAATCGGCCAGTGATGGACTTCAGAAAAAAGCTATTTTAAAACGCGGAGGTGCTGGATTTCTAGGTGTGTGTCATCATTCGTCATTGTGTTTCAAATGGAATAGTCCTAAAAAACGTATTTAGCTGGTTTGGGCATCGACTTCACAACATAGTGATTTCGTGTTAAGAGTCATAATTTGAAACAAAGAGTGTTTCCGGATTGGATGCACCTCTTCGAAAGAACACTCGGTTTTCAAAAGAACGAAGAGAAAAGAAGCTTTTGAGAAAAGCCCAACCGCGGAAGAATTTGGAGAGAAAATCCCCTCACAGAGAAAATTGAAAAGGCGAAAATCTGCCGTCAAACTCGTCATCCATGATGCGTAAAGCCAGGTCCCTAAAGTTTAAAAAACAGTAAATCAGGGGTCACGAAGTTTGGTAAACACAGACGGATAAGTTGCTTGGTGTCTGCTGAAACTTCTTAGCAACATGAATGGCTCCTGCTAGTTTTCTGTTGAGCTGCCATAGGCAGTCAAAGAGCCAGAAAATTGCGGAAGTGTATCCTGGTGTGAATGTTGGCATTCCTTCTTCCTCCCAGGCTGGAATTAAAGTTGAAATCAGGAATTCATGTCCCCAAATCAACAGGTCCCCGTATGATTAAGACTTGACGGCTGAGACACCTGATGATATGGCTGGTACGCAAAAGAGGTAGAAATCATCGTTGGTGATGAGAACACAGGGGTCCTTTAGAGTTTGCTGACAGATGCCTTGTCAGAAACAAAACAAAATATTGTTAGAAACACAAAAACGGGATTTAAACACAATGTAAAAATGGGAGAGGATTGTATATGAAGAACTTCCCAATATTTCGGGAGTTAGTTTGATGAATTAAACAAGGTAATTCAGGGTTTAAGAATGGAGAAATCAAAACCAAAAAGGATTTATGTTCATTTAAAGACATAATTCAAGTTGTAACCCAGTCAGAAACGAATGCTTCTAGTGGTTAAATGATCTTGCAACCTTGACCTTTTGTCTTTTGATCTCATCATAAGCATGGTCTTAAGTTCTCCACACAAAAAGGAGGATCTTTTACCCCATATTTGCCTCAGATTCAATGGAATGCATAACAGATATGAATAGACTGAAAACTCTGTTATAATATTTATGCTTAAGATCAGTATGTAAGTGTAGAACATGCATAATTTATGCCCTTGTCCTGGTTTGAAGAGTAGCCCCAGCCCCCACAGCAGCATCGCCTTTTAATTTTATTCAATAACAAGACCCCAGGGGCCACATCGCTCACCTGAGCACATCGGCTAGGAGAAAGCACATGAGGATGATTTCATCTTTCCCGTCTCAATGGTTCTTGAGAAAAAAATTTTTAAAGATTTTTCCTATATATTCCCATGTAGAACGTTAATCGGCCATTTTGGCCCCACCGTACCTCGAAAGTCATAATTTGAACAAACTTAAATCACATTACCTGAGGATAATTCCTCATAAGTTTCATCTTTCCTGACCCATTCAATTTTTGAGAAGAAGATTTTTAAAGACTTTTCCCATATACTCTTATGTAAAACTTTGATCTGCCATTTTGGCCCCACCATACCCCCGTGGGTCATGATTTGAACAAACTTGAATTTACACTACCTGAGGATGCTTCCACATGAGTTTCATCTTTCCTAGCCCAGCGGTTCTGGAGAAGAAGATCTTTTAAAAATGCCATTAATTTTTCTCTAGTTCATAATTATCTCCCCTTGGAAAAGAGGTGTGGCCCTTCATTTGAACAAACTTGAATTTCCTTTACCCAAGGATACTTTGTAGCAAGTTTGATTGAAATTGGCCCAGTTCTTGAGAAGAAGATGAAAATGTGAAAAGTTTACGACAACAATGACATTGACGACAACAACAACGAAAGACAACAGACAAACTTTGATCATAAAAGCTCACTTGAGCCTTCGGCTCAGGTGAGCACCTGTAAAGTAAACAAAAGTAGAAAAATATCTCAGGTATAAATCCGGAAGGGCCATGCAATTCACTATCGCATCATCGAGCGCGATTATGCGATGATGATGAAGCGACGGTGCAGTTACGATGAAGCGATGGTGCGATATGGCGCGTTGACGAATATGTGATGGCGCGATAATGCGATGACAATGGTATAGTACGATAGAGCGATAATGCAACGATGATGGCGCGATTACGATGAAGGGATATTCATTATCGTCATCGCACCATCGTCATCGCGCTATCGCACCTAGGCTTCATCGTCATCGAACCATCGCTTCGTCGTCATCGCATTATCGCGCTCGATGATGCGATAGTGAATTGCATGGCCCTTCCGGATTCTATACCTGAAATATTTTTCTACTTTTACTTTTATGCCACCTGAGCCGAAGGTAAGTGAGCTTTTATGATCAAAATTTGTCCTTTGTTGTCGTCGTTGTCGTAAACTTTTCACATTTTCATCTTCGAATTCTCAAGAACCACTGGGCCAATTTCAATCAAACTTGCTACAAAGTCTCTTGGGTAAAGGAAATTCAAGTTTGTTCAAATTTGAAGGGCCACACCCTTTTCCAAGGGGAGATAATTATGAACTAGATAGAAAAATTAATGGCATTTTTAAAAAATCTTCTTTCTGACAAGAACCACTGGACCAGGAAAGATGAAACTTATGTGGAATCATCCTCAGGTAGTGTAAATTCAAGTTTGTTCAAATCATGACCCACGGGGGTATGGTGGGGCCAAAATGGCAGATCAAAGTTTTACATAAGAGTATATGGGAAAAGTCTTTAAAAATCTTCTTCTCAAAAATCACTGGGCCAGGAAAGATGAAACTTATGAGGAATTATCCTCAGGTAATGTGATTTAAGTTTGTTCAAATTATGACCTCCGGGGATTTTAATTGCTAAAATGGCCGATCAAAGTTTTACATGGGAATATATAGGAAAAATCTTTAAAAATCTTTTTCTCAAGAACCATTGAGACAGGAAAGATGAAACTCATGTGAAATCATCCTCATGTGCTTTTTCCTAGCCGATGTGCTCAGGTGGGCGATGTGGCCCCTGGGCCTCTTGTTATTGAATAAAATTAAAAGGCGATAACTCTTCAAACCAGGACAAGGGCATAAATTAGGCATGTTCTACACTTACATACTGATCTTAAGCATAAATATTATAACAGAGTTTTCAGTCTATTCATATCTGTTATGCATTACATTGAATCTGAGGCAAATATGGGGCGGATACCTGAAGTGTGGAGAACTTAAGACCATGCTTATGATGAGATCAAAAGACAAAAGGTCAAGGTTGCAAGATCATTTAACCACTGAATCTTATGACTGGGTTACAACTTTAATTGAATTATGTCTTTAAATGAACATAATCCTTTTTGGTTTTGATTTCTGTCCTTCTTCTTAAGTCCCTGAATTACCTTGTTTAATTCATCAAACTAATCTCCCGAAATATTGGGAAGTTCTTCATATACAATCCTAATTTCTATCCCATTTTTACATTGTGTTTAAATCCCGTTTTTGTGTTTTAACAATATTTTGTTTTGTTTCAGACAAGGCATCTGTCAGCAAACTCTAAAGGACCCCTGTGTTCTCATCACCAACGATGATTTCTACCGCGTACCAGCCATATCATCAGGTGTCTCAGCCAGTCAGCAGTCTTACTATCATACGGGACCTTCCCTTGGTTTGGAGGAAGATCTTCCCATTCCTGATTTCAACCATCTTCCTTCCAGCCTGAGGAAGAAGATAACAACAACCACACCAATACTCTAAGGTCATGCAATTTTCCAGAAGATCCTTAACAGCGATCCGCAGCTCAACAGAAAACTGAAGAGGAGCCATCATGTTCATGCTAAGAAGTTTCAGCAGACACCAAGCAACCTATCCGACTGTGTTTACCAAACTTCGTTGACCCCTGACACTACTGATGATGGCACCTTTAGTGACCTGGCGTCCAGCATCATGGATGACGAGTTTGACGGCGGATACTGCAGTTTCAGTGACAATGCCTCTGTGAATTCCAGCGGATCGATCTCTCCAAATTCCTCCCGCGGTTGAACTTTTGCAACAAAAGCTTTTCTGTGACGTTGATGTGAAAACCGAGTGTCTCGAAGACATATTCGAAGAAGTGTGCTCTCAATTTGGACAAGATAAGCAAAACGTGTGACGAAACGACGAAATCGGTTACCTATGTTGTGAAGTCGATGCCCAAACCAGCTAAATACCAGTGTAATGTATGTGGGAAAATCTACAAAGGAAACACAAATCTCAACTACCATATGGCGACACACACCGGAGTACGTCCTCACAATTGTTCCGTCTGCGGGAAAGCCTTTACCCAGAAGTCCACACTGCGTACTCACTTCCGGATCCACACTGGCGAAAAACCGTACAAATGCAGGACTTGTGTGCGCGCATTCGCCTTTAAACTACTCCACGTGTATGAAGCATGAGCGTACCCACAGCGGTGAGAAGCCTTACGCATGCCCAGTGTGCGGGAAGTGTTTTGCCCAGTCCGGAAATATGCTCCGTCACCGCCAGACACACAAGCTTAAAAACTGATGCAAGTGCTCACATTCTAATACTCCAAACACAAGTGCCAAGTCATTTTCAGAATCTCTGAATACAAACGAAAAATAAGAGGATGCAATCCATCAACAGACTTGTTCAAGAACATGTTTTTATTGTGTTGAAATGTTAATGCAGAACTCTCATAACATTTCGTTTTCATAATGTTGAATGTTTGTGCAGAAAATTGTGTATAACATTTAATTAATGTCATGTGTTTTGAATGTATATAATTGTTTTGATGTTAAGGTGCTTTGAGATTATTTTGTAAGATATAATTATAATTACTGACTTGTTAATAAATATGAAAACTTTTACTGAAATTGTTTGAGTAATATTTTGCTATTCATAGAGATAGGAGAGAGCGGGATTTGAAAGCTATACATATATTATAAGGTACATGAAAGCAAATTCCTATGTACAACTTGGTATACATGTATATTGAATAATGAGTATTCGCATGTTAAAATGTTATTGGTATTTGCTGTTTTCAAATAGCTAAGCACTTTATCTTAAAAAAAGGAGGGGGATTCGAAAATCGCAAATTCTACAGACATAAACATGCTTTAATTTGCATACAGTATCATACCATAATATCTAGAGTAACCAATTTAAAGAAGTGTAAGCGGGTTGCCATTCCCGATAACACCAGACGGTTTTTTCGGGCATGGGGGTGATCCAGTCTCTATTGTTCACTAATGTCTTGACGAATTCTGTTTTGCCCGATTTCGAGGGTCCAGCAATCACCATGGTAAACTCGTGTTTCAATTGAAAAGAAGGGAGGGGTGTCTCCTCGGAATACATGTTGATCAATGAAGAAAAAGTTGGGTTCAGGGTCTTATTTATAGTTAACACAGAAATAGGCGTTTGGACTGTTGAATCTCGCCTCAACAGATGGGACAAAACTGAAAGGAAGGAGCACACAAAGCACAGCAGCACACGTGTCCGCAAGGTAGAAAAACGATTTGTAATTCCTCGTCTAAACAAATGTGACATTTTCCTCGAGCCTGGACGTCTGGTTCTGGGTTCAGTAGAGGTTTGATCTCAGGTAAAGGTTTATATCCCTGCTGATCTAAACCCGCAATGAACACATTCATCACCCATCCTCGTCCCTTATACAGATTGATGTAAGGACAATTGGGGTTCCAATAAGCATGTTCTACACAAGGATCGTCCTCGGGATCCCAATTACTAAAAATCATTCCACAATGAAAACAGGTAGCGTTATCTTTCACTCCCCTGTAGTAAAACCCGGCTCGAGCTAGGTCTGGTATTTTTCCTAAGAGAGGTTCTGGCCATCCCTGCTCAAAAGTAGCTTCTCTCTTTGAGAGCCGAGCATACTGGGGATAACGCATGGGTTGATCTAGCAATTTCTCAGTCATGACTGAACTTTTGATTTGTATTGCTCCCCTTTTTATAGGGAAGAAGAAAAACAACAACACATAAAAAAACAATTCAATTTTTTTTTAATTCAAAAAGTCAAACATATCAACATATCAATAACCATAAGGTAAAGTGTTATAAGAGGGTAACAATTGTCTCTTATCATATACAATTCTATACTTTTTCTCTAAAGGTTTGTTCACGAGCTCATGATCACGAGTCCTCTGGATTTTGTCGGGATAAGGGACTGTGACTTCCTCTATTTCTCCTTTGAGCATTTTTTCTAAAGTCTCTGGGCACACGATCTGGGAGGTACGATGGTTGAGAGTGATTCCTTTGACTTTATGAACCTCGGTTCCTTTGGCCGTCCGGTAAGCATAATTTTTAGGGCCTGCCGACATGAATTTGATGATGTGATCCCCGTCTAATTCGTCGGTCCATTCTCCTAAACTATTACCCAAGGTAGGATTAAAGGCTCCTTCCCGATGTTGGTAAATGATACTGTCCGTATCGAAATAAAGGACCCGATCTCCTAAAGGTTGTAAAGTCTCGTAGAGGTGTAAGCGGGCATGCGCGGTAGTAAAACAAGCCAGGACCACGTTTCCAAAGGGACATTCTTCGACGAATTCCTGTTTGTCTTGATAATTCACTAGCATCTTGTCCTCATTGGAGTCCTCTTTATTGACTAAGAGTTGCATGCCCTTGATGTCGAGAGTCGAATCTTGTAAGAGTTGCTGTAATTCCTCTTCTTCGTCCAAGTATCTGGTTTTGGGTAATAACAAGCGTTGAGCAAATTTTCCCCACAGACAATTTAAAAAGAGTTTAGCAATGGTTCTTCTCACTGGATTCTTCTCGATACTGAGAATGTCCATTCGGATGCCTGTTTTGTCGAAGACTTGATATATGTAATCTTGTTCTTGTTCTGAGGTCTTACAGTCGGGGGGAAATCCGGAGGCTTCCTGTTTGATCTTGAGGAAGGTATCGATGTAAGATCTGAATAAATCCTGACTGCTTTCTTTAAAATGCCATACTTCGTAGATTCGATCTAAGGTATATCCCATGTCTAGGGCTTTATGTAATTCGGTCGTCACCCAAGTACCCGTGAGACTACGTTCCTGGTCGGTGTGTGGACATCGATCTTGAGACGTAGAGTCCTGTCGTTCGGCACACGTGCGACATAAGGGAAATAATAACTTGCCTCCCGTCCGATAAGGTAATACGGGGTGATAGAGGTTTCGGGGAGGTAAGACCCGACAGTGAATGAGACCGAAATAACTTCTCACGTCCTGGAACTCGTCTGTGATGATCTCGGGATGCCCTACGGGAAATGGTCTGTGTTTCAACACGTAAGGGTATAGGGAACAAACGTCCACGTATCTCATGTCCCCTTCCTCACAATATAATCGGGTGGCATTGGTCCGACCTCCGTACAGGGCTTCTCGAGGTTTCAAAGGATCGGGAATGTCCAGGTTTCCTACAAATTGCTGTAAACTCTCATCTTTTTGCACTTGCTGATCGAAATCGTGCTCCCAGATACCACGGACGGTATACCCCATGTTTTCTAAATCGCCAGTCCTTCTGAGGGTTTCTTCGTGTAATTGCTGGTAAGTAAATTGGGTCCGGTGAGGATGAGTTTCGGTCTGTAAACTGGGATAGCAGGTGGGGCATCCGTGCCAATAGCACCCGTAAAATTCGTAGACGGTGCGAGTCGCTTCCTGGTATCCGTCGACGGTATAATTTCCGATCTGGATTTCGCCCCCGTTTCTGGCATGTTGTATGTGACATCCAGTCTGTTGACTCATCCAGGTGAGCCACCGACAGGCTTTAGCCGAATATTGTCGTGCCGGTTGATACCCGAGGTTCGGAATGATGGCTATGGTGTCTTCAGGCATGAATTGTCGACGGTAGGCTAAATTAGCAGCACTGGCAAAAGTGATGGATTCCTGGAAAGGGTCCACATTGACCAAACTCTTGAGGGTGGCTCTAAACTTTGCACAGCATCGGCGTAAAATGTCGACGTCCGAGACACAATACCCTACAAACTCTTTCTGGAAATCAAACACTTTCCCCCTCTGTTGGTCGTACCATTGGAAAAAAGCTTTTCGTCCGCTGGTAGACATTTCGTCCGGTTTGTAGAAAGCTGCCGGTGGATAAGGTCCTACGTAATTCTGGTTCTGTTCCGTATTGAAAAAGTGAGGGAAATAGCCTTTCTTCAATTCGTCGAATCCGAAAGCGGAGGGCATCTTGGCTAATGCAAACGGTAAGAAACTATACGAGTCGATGAATTTCAGTCCGCATATTTCCATGTATAAGATCTTACTGCCGGTCATGATGACGTTAGGTTTCAGGCAAGAGGAATGCACCAGGTGATTCAAAATGAACTGTCCGTCGTAGCCTTTGAAGTTATGGGCGATGATGATGGCCTCGTCGTGTACTAAAGTGGAATTCTTAGTACCTGTAGTGGGTTGTAATAACCAGTCCATGAACTTCTTTAAGGTGTCTGGTCCTTGAAATAGGTGCTGACGGGGTCCCATGTGTTGACAATGAGGACAGGGTTGGTCTATGGGTAAGTGACTGCAATGTTGACAGACGCGGTGTGCCACACACAGATTAGGGATGTGAATGCCGGTTTCCTGAGTGCATTCGAAATCGAAATAGATGTAAAACTCTAAGGTCCCTTTCCCCTTCTTCTTCTTCTGGGGCTTCTGTTGTACGTAGCACTGATGATCGGTATCGACGATTTTCTTACAGATCTTACACTTTTTCTGTCCTCCGCATTTGTGATGAGGGAATAATTTCTTAGGTATCCAAGACTGACACTTCTCGCATTGTTCCATTAAATTGCAGACAGTAGTGGTGGTCTTCTTACTATGGGGTCTTAAATGATTTTCGTAGCAGGTCCTGTTCTTAAACTTTCCATGGCATTCCCGACATTTAATCTCGATCCCTTCATCGGGACAATTAGGGTGTTGTCCTAAACAATAGGTACAGCGATGAGGACACTTGGAGCGATGTTCTGTGACAGTCCTGTATCCCACGTCGCAATGATCACAGTAATATTGGTTCCCCGTTACTCCCGGCATGGATATGATGGCGTCGTAATGATGGTCGTCTAACAATATGTTCAAACAAGTTCCATCTCCCCAGCCTTTGAAGATGCGCTCTAAGGTGAGTTTAGTCGAAGTAGACTTGAACTGAAATATTTTCAGTCGATACTGGGGAGCTAACACCTGTTGTAATTTCGTCCACTCTGCATATCCACAAGCTTGAGTGATATCACACTCGGCCTGTTCCATGAGGGCTATGGCTTCTCGTTTCTGGTTCAAGGATTGCCTATCGCCTAATCTCATGCGTTTCCATTGTTTTTCCCATTCGGGGTCTGGATGTTCGGGTTTTTGACTGTGTAATCGAGTGACGACGATGGCTCTAGCTAAACAAAATTTATCCCAGGGATTGACGATCCGAACGATGGCTCTTTTATTGTTCTTAAAAGTCTCCTTATTCACTTGTAGATGTTTGGTTCTGTCTCCACCACTTCCTTCGGGATACTTGATCCGAAACATATCAAATTCCATGCCCCCGTCGCCCAGTTTGAACTCCTTTCTGGATTGTTGCACGGCTTCAATCTTGTCTAAAATGACGTCCTCGTTAAAATGTTTACATTGAGTAAACTCGTACCAAATCTCTGATTCCAGAGATTTGTGGCGTATGTTCAGGCGGAGGTAATCGTTAGGATTACACTGCATTTTCGATTTGAAAGTTTGTAACATGTGTCTGAATAATCGCCGAACAAATCCTCTGTTTTCTTCCTCTGGAAACTCCTTAAAAATCACAGTGTAAAAATCCTGTTGAGCTTTAAATTTTCTAGAGTGCACCCTTTGATTCACTGTGACTCGATAATACTGGGATATGGCCTTGGGTTTGGGTGGTGAATGAATAGGGAACTTTGACCCCTCATGCGCCCTAGTCCTTTGCTGTTGCTGCCGTTGTTTTTCTAGTTGAGCTCTTCTCTGTAATAGTATGGCATTTCTTTTCCGAAGCTTTAATTCTCGCTCTTTATTTTCATCAGGAATTTGATTTAATTCTCTCTCCGTAGTTGTCGTTGTCGTTGTAGTTGTCGTTGTCGTTGTTGTTCTTGTAGAGCTCTTCTCTGTAATCTTTCCGCATTTCTTTTCCTAAGCTCTAATTCTCGCTCTTTATTTTCATCAAGAATTTGATCTAATTCTCTCTCCCTTTTTTTCCATTCTAATAATCGTTGAGCATGTAACTGTTTTTCTCTAGTAGAATCCATGACCCCCAGGCAGGGAGCTGGCTCTGACTGTAGAATGAGCTGAAAGTAGGAGAAAACCTGTATTTATACAGTGGATGACGTCACAATGCATAGGTAAGCATATTTTTTGCACACGGCCCTAAACAAACTTGAATCGCTGCCAAGTATTACCTGTGTAGTCAGCATATTTTTTGCACACGGCCCTTTACAGGTGATGCAACAGGTATATAAGAAAACGCAGGTAAAACGTATTTTTGCACACGGCACACAGCAGGTATACAAACCAGCGCTGGACATTGACGTTCACACTTCGTTAGCATTCTGAATTCGACACAGGTAAAAAAAATGGAGCAGATAAAAAATATGACAAAGAAAACGGAGTATTGTTGGTCAGTCAATGGATCAAGCTTTGGAAAATGGATGAAAACTAAAGAAGAAGCGATCCAGGATTTTTATAAACGCCATAGAATATTTAGTCCCAGATACCAAAAAAGAGTGTGGTTGGTAAAAAGAGTGGAATTGGATCCTGAAGATTATGACACCAGAGAGGACCAATACTGTCTGAAGAGAAAAAATGGTTATTTATTTTATCAAAGATACAAATGGGTGCTCAGTTGTTATTGTAAGGAAAGTGGATGGAAAAACCAGATTGAAAGCTGTTTTCGTGAATTCGAACATAGAAAGAAACAAGGAATTCTTCCAGAGACTTATACAGTGTATATATATTGTCGCATTCCCTTTATTGCTGACACGAAAAACAACATTTGGAGAATAGATTTCTGAATTCTGAATAAAATTGCCTTGTTATCATCTGTCTTTTGTTATTGTTTTCAGAAAATCCAGTTTGAACTGGTTAGGCTAGACTGTCTAGACTGTGAAGCGTGACGTCATAATCACATTCTTTTGACTCGCTGCCAAAATCGTAGTAGCAGCGTTGTGAATCGTAGTAGCAGCGTATAGTGTATAATGTAAACACAGTGTAAACACCCCGTATAGGACATATAGGGGCTATGTACTAACCCACCTAGTCCCCCGTAGGGTTAGGGTTAGGGCTGTACTGAGTTGACCCAGCTATCCCCCACAGACCCACTAATCTGTACTCTCTTGACCCACCTATCCCCTACAGGGGCTGCACTCCAGTGACCCGCCTATCCCCCACAGGGGCTGCACTCGCTTGACCCAGCTATCCCCCCAACCCTAAAAGTGCACTCAGTTGACCCAGCTATCCCCCCTCAGTGGGATGTCCTAGATATTGACCCAGCCATCTAGGCCGTTTATACTACTCACAGTATACAAATAATTTTCCGCATTGTACATATGGAAAATACAGTAATTACATACCGCGATTATTATTTCTCAATCACTGACTTTTTTTGTTATTGTACGTATTAAATTATGCAACGCCATACTGTACTATGAAAATTATTTAATTGACTTGTACCAATTTTTGAATTATATTTATAAACTCTAGGAATTTCAAATGCTTAGGAAAACACAATATTTGCATAGCCGTGAAGTTTTAAAGTTCGATAATTATTAGAAAATAATCTTACATAAAGGACAGTTTGATATATAGCTTGGGCAATCATTAATTGAAAACAGTATTTAACATTTTCATCGGAGGTGTGGATAGTGTGTGTTTACAATTCCCCATTTCCAATTTATTTCATTTTCCCAATTTATTTTAATTAATTAGCTTTCAAAAACACTGTGCTATATAAAAATAATAAATGCTCCGAATAGTCGACTATCGTTCGAATAATGCAATCGAATGTTCGACTAAGGAAAATTAATATTTTGACATCCCTACCTTATATCGTCAACTTATTTGTCAATACATTGTTTCGTTTTAGAAACCGTTTGTACTCAGGTAATGCTCTTGCGTATCGTTCACTTGGGAACGTGCACTTCATATGCATGTTCATGTATAATAACAGTATACTGCTACATGATGATAGATAAATCTTTACAATTATCATGAAAATTTCGTAGGAATGAAAATGGCGGAATTTGAAGGCTATAGTAAGATACCTCTTTTCAGCCAAACATAATTAGACTAACAACACTCAGGTAAAGCTGTCTAATTAAGACATTTAAAAAAAAAAACTTCTTATACTTATACAATCCTGTGTTTTAGGTACATATGCAGTTTATTTCAAATTGTCTGACAGAGGTAGATAACCGCGGATTCTCCACCATTGCTCTACCGGGCCTGACCACCGGCTTTCTCAAGTTCCCAAAGCAAGTGGCGGCAAGAAACGCGTGTAGAGCTGTAGGCCGGTATATAGACGCCAATCCTCAAACCAAACTTAAAGAAGTTCGTTTTGTCATACATCCCGAGGACAATGAAACACTGAAGGTAAATAAATGTTAGTGCTAACAACATACTGAATGTCTCTAGTATTTGTTTTCTTAATTTTTGTTGTATTTTTTTTTATCGTTCTCCTTGCAGGCATTTGTCGATGCTGTCAAGAGATGGGATCTAAACGTAAATACAGGTATTAGAAAAGTACACTTAAATGTATAAAAATAAACAATTTCAAAAGCCTCCTCCACATCCAATTTATTGAAGAATTTTCATTTGCCCGTTGCTAGTACTCAATGAAAAACGACAAGTTTTTTTAAACTTACAACATGGCCAACAGTGATTCTTGGTCAGTTGGTATACACGTATAATATATTTTTGCTCTGTTTGTCCGCAAAAATTAAATCTTCCCTATAACTTTGGTTTGAGCTATTGCATTCATAATAAGTCCTGCCGGTGAATCCGGAGGGGACTATAGTTATCCTTTGCGTCTGTCTGTCTGTCTGTCCCTCTGTTGTTTTTTTTCTAAACGCTTGCAGATAGTATTTGAATGAGTTACACATCAAGTTTAAATTTCTTCCTCCTTCAATTATTTTTACAGAAAATAGCTTTGTAATTTTTTTACTGGGAACCAGATGACGTTTATCGGTTGGCGACTAATATTGCTTCTCAGAATACTTCTTGACATGTGTAGGTTTGACCTTTACCCACTTTTGAAATAATTACCAAACTTTAACCTTGGTCATAACATTTGAACAGGTGGGGCTAGGGCTTTCATACTTTATGTGTATTTACTGTACCAGGCTCTCTCCATGGATATAAAATTTTTTGACCTGACCTTTGAGTTTGACCCACTTAAAAACATTTCACATGTGTATTCTTTGTAATTGACCTTTTGATATTGACCTTGGAGCTTGACCTAGTTTTGAATACTTTAACCTTGGCCATAACTTTTGAACAGTTGGTGCTAGGGCTTTAATATCTTATGACAATGTCTTCACCGGGGTACCTTTTTATTTGACCTTGGAGTTTAACCCACATTTAAAAACACTTTAATATAAGTCATAACTTTGTAGTTGGTCCTTGGCCTTTCATATTTCACAGGTTTATTCCTTGAGACAAGTCCTTTTTTTGGGGGGGGGGGGGGGCATTTTCATCTCTTGACCTTGGAGTTTGATTTGCAATTGAGAAACTTTAACCTTCACGCTAGAAAACAGGGGCATCAGTGTTGCACAAACACATCTTGTTGTTTACAGAGATCGAAAGAAAAGAGGTGTGTCGATTAAAGATAAACCAGATCTCTGTTTTGATAAAGATAGACAAACTGGAGGAGGAACAGGTTAGTACTTAAATAGAGCAATATATGCATAAAAGTAAAAGGGCAATGTCAGCATAAAGTAACAGGGCAATGTCAGCATAAAGTAACAGGGTAATGATAGCATAAAAGTAACAGGGCAATGTCAGCATAAAAGTAACAGGGCAATGTCAGCATAGAAATAACAGGGCAATGTCAGCATAAAGTAACAGGGTAATGTCAGCATAAAGGTAACAGGGCAAAGTCAGCATAAAGTAACAGGGTAATGTCAGCATAAAAGTAACAGGGCAATGTCAGCATAAAGTAACAGGGTAATGTCAGCATAAAAGTAATAGGGTAATGTCAACATAAAAGTAATAGGACAATATAAGCATAAAAGTAACAGGGCAATGTCAGCATAAAAGTGATAAGGCAATGTTAACATAAAAGTAACAGGGCAATGTCAGCATAAAAGTAACAGGGCAATGTCAGCATAAAAGTAATAGGACAATGTAAGCATAAAAGTAACAGAGCAATGTCAGCATAAAAGTAATAGGGCAATGTCAGCATAAAAGTAACAGGGCAATGTCAGCATAAAAGTAACAGAACAATGTCAGCATAAAGTAACAGGGTAATGTTAGCATAAAAGTATTAGAGCAATGTCAGCATAAAAGTATTAGAGCAATGTCAGCATAAAAGTAACAGGGCAATGTCAGCATAAAACTAATATAGCAATGTCAGCACAAAAGTGACAGAGCAATGTCAGCATAAAAGTAACAGAGCAATGTCAGCATAAAAGTAACAGAGCAATGTCAGCATAAAAGTATTAGAGCAATGTCAGCATAAAAGTAACAGAAAAATGTCAGCATAAAAGTAATAAAGCAATGTCAGCATAAAAGTTACAAGGCAATGTCAGCATAAAAGTAACAAGGCAATGTTAGCATAAAAGTAATAGGACAATGTAAGCATAAAAGTAAGTAACAGAGCAATGTCAGTATAAAAGTAGCAGAAATGTCAGCATAAAAGTATCAGAGAAATGTCAGCATAAAAGTAATAGGACAATGTCAGCATAAAAATAACAGGGCAATGTCAGCATAAAAGAATCGACATTCTTCAGCTTCTCATGGATACGAAGCTTTCAGAGGTTTCGAATCATTCAAAATCATCATTTGATTTATTTTTTTATTTTTTTTTTTTTTTTTTTTTTTGCTGTTTTACTTAAGTGATGTCCCGAATTACAAAAAGACAGAGCCATTTTTCCACAGCTATTTCTGGGACAATTTTAAATAGGGACAAGATTATTTTGCAAAAGAGGGGTAAAATAAAAAAGATGTATTTATGACGAATTGCGTTGGTTTTTTGTTTTTTTTTTAGGTGGACATGATTGTCAATAGTGTCGGCAAGAATTTAAATTTGGATTCGGGGACGCTGTCTAAAGCAATAACCACAGCTGCTGGTCAGCAGGTTAGGGACGAGTGTCGGCGGAATCATCCGTCTGGGGTGACTGAGGGCGATGTTGTCGTCACATCCGCCGGAAACTTGAAGTGCAAGAAAATATGCCATGCCTGTGTGCCATCACACAAGAAAAGTAGTAACAACGAATCCAAAAAGGTTATAGATTCACGACATTATATACATGAATTATGATGTGGATATTTCATTTGCTCATATATTCTAGTAGAGTATCCATAAGAATTGAAAATCACGCTATACTGGCTTCTTTGGACGAACGCGTTCTACAGACAATTTTTCACATTGGAAAAATCATATTGTTGAACTCTGAATTCTTCCAACGCAAATAACGTCATCGATTCCATTACAAGAAATAATTCACTTTAAATTCAAAGTTGCTATGCCGTATCCATGAAATGTTTTGTACAAATAATATTTGATTTTTTTATCAAAGTTGAATTAAATAAAGAGTTATCCTTCTTAGCTGAGGATCGGAGTACCTTAAAGCTCTTGTTCATTGAAACCATATCGGTGTATACGGTAAACACATTTTTCTCAGCTGAGAAATCAGTATAGGGCTCCGTTTTGATTTGGACAAATAGAAAACTTTTTAACGTTTGACTTTTGGGTACTTATGGTTGTACTTATAAGCCCAAGCTATTGTATTCGCATTGCTTCTGGGGGGAAAAATTGTATTTTATCTTCTGTAGAATATTAAGGACATTGTTATCAAATGCCTGGAAGCTGCAGAAAAAGACAACCTGGTGTCGGTGGGCTTCCCTGCTCTTGGTAGCCGCTACAGACACTATCCCACCCAGACAACGGCCCAAGGGATATTGAGTGGAATAGACGAGTTCTCCAAAACCCACACTTCATCTTCAGTTAAACAGATCACCATAGTGATATACGGAGAG